>NW_026692960.1:0-42402 GCF_021218885.2 Marmota monax
ATAAATTAGAACTAATACCAATACTTTTCAAGTTATTTCAGGAAATAGAAAAAGAGGGAGCTCTTCCAAATTCATTCTATGAGGCCAACATCACCCTGATTCTGAAACCAAAGACACCTCAAAGAAAGAAAACTACAGACCAATATCTCTAATGAACCTAGATGCAAAAATCCTCAATAAAATTCTGGCGAATCAGATACAAAAACACATCAAAAAAATTGTGCACCATGATCAAGTAGGATTCATCCCTGGGATGCAAGGATGGTTCAATATACGGAAATCAATAAATGTTATTCACCACATCAATAGAATCAAAGATAAGAACCACATGATCATCTTGATAGAGGCAGAAAAAGCATTTGACAAAGTACAGCATCCCTTTATGTTTAAAACATTAGAAAAACTAGGGATAACAGGAACTTACCTCAACATTGTAAAAGCTATCTATGCTAAGCCTCAGGCTAGCATCATTCTGAATGGAGAAAAATTGAAGGAATTCCCTCTAAAATCTGGAACAAGACAGGGATGCCCTCTTTCACCACTTCTATTCAATAGAGTTCTCGAAACACTGGCCAGAGCAATTAGACAGACTAAAGAAATTAAAGGCATCAAAATAGGAAAAGAAGAACTTAAATTATCACTATTTGCAGATGACATGATTCTATACCTAGCAGACCCAAAAGGGTCTACAAAGAAACTACTAGAACTAATAAATGAATTCAGCAAAGTGGCAGGATATAAAATCAACACGCATAAATCAAAGGCATTTCTGTATATCAGCGACAAAACTTCTGAAACGGAAATGAGGAAAAACACCCCATTCACAATATCCTCAAAAAAAATAAAATACTTGGGAATCAACCTAACAAAAGAGGTGAAAGATTTATACAATGAAAACTACAGAACCCTAAAGAGAGAAATAGAAGAAGAACTTAGAAGATGGAAAAAATATACCCTGTTCATGGATAGGCAGAACTAACATCATCAAAATGGCGATATTACCAAAAGTTCTCTATAGGTTTAATGCAATGCCAATCAAAATCCCAATGGAATTTCTCGTAGAAATAGATAAAGCAATCATGAAATTCATATGGAAAAATAAAAGACCCAGAATAGCAAAAGCAACTCTAAGCAGGAAGTGTGAATCAGGCGGTATAGCGATACCAGACTTCAAACTATATTACAGAGCAATAGTAACAAAAACAGCATGGTACTGGTACCAAAACAGGCGGGTGGACCAATGGTACAGAATAGAGGACACAAAGACTAATCCACAAAGTTACAACTATCTTATATTTGATAAAGGGGCTAAAAGCATGCAATGGAGGAAGGATAGCATCTTCAACAAAGGGTGCTGGGAAAACTGGAAATCCATATGCAACAAAATGAAACTGAATCCCCTCCTCTCGCCATGCACAAAAGTTAACTCAAAATGGATCAAGGAGCTTGATATCAAATCAGAGACTCTGCGTCTGATAGAAGAAAAAGTTGGCTCCGATCTACATATTGGGGGTCGGGCTCCAAATTCCTTAATAAGACACCCATAGCACAAGAGTTAATAACAAGAGTCAACAAATGGGACTTACTCAAACTAAAAAGTTTTTTCTCAGCAAGAGAAACAATAAGAGAGGTAAATAGGGAGCCTACATCATGGGAACAAATTTTTACTCCTCAGACTTCAGATAGAGCCCTAATATCCAGAGTATACAAAGAACTCAAAAAATTAAACAATAAGATAACAAATAACCCAATCAACAAATGGGCCAAGGACCTGAACAGACACTTCTCAGAGGAGGACATACAATCAATCAACAAGTACATGAAAAAATGCTCACCATCTCTAGCAGTCAGAAAAATGCAAATCAAAACCACCCTAAGATACCGTCTCACTCCATTAAGATTGGCAGCCATTATGAAGTCAAACAACAACAAGTGCTGGCGAGGATGTGGGGGAAAGGGTACTCTTGTACATTGCTGGTGGGACTGCAAATTGGTGCAGCCAATTTGGAAAGCAGTATGGAGATTCCTGGGAAAGCTGGAAATGGAACCACCATTTGACCCAGCTATTGCCCTTCTCGGACTATTCCCTGAACACCTTAAAAGAGCGTACTACAGGGATACTGCCACATCGATATTCATAGCAGCACAATTCACAATAGCTAAACTGTGGAGCCAACCTAGATGTCGTTCAGTGGATGAATGGATAAAAAAAAATGTGGCATTTATACACAATAGAGTATTACGCAGCACTAAAAAATGACAAAATCATGGAATTTGCAGGGAAATGGATGGCATTAGAGCAGATTATGCTAAGTGAAGCTAGCCAATCCCCAAAAAGCAAATGCCAAATGTCTTCTTTGATATAATGAGAGCAACTAAGAACAGGGCAGGGAGGAAGAGCAGGATGAAAAGATTAACATTAAACAGAGACATGAGGTGGGAGGGAAAGGGAGAGAAAAGGGAAATTGCATGGAAATGGAAGGAGACCCTCATTGTTACACAAAATTATATATAAGAGGTTGTGAGGGGAATGGGAAAAAAAAAACAAGGAGAGAAATGAATTACAGTAGATGGGGTAGAGAGAGAAGATGGGAGGGGAGGGGAGGGGGGATAGTAGAGGATAGGAAAGGTAGCAGAATACAACAGTTACTAATACTGCATTATGTAAAAATGTGGATGTGTAACTGATGTGATTCTGCAATCTGTATTTGGGGTAAAAATGGGAGTTCATAACCCACTTGAATCTAATGTATGAAATATGATATGTCAAGAGCTTTGTGATGTATTGAACAACCAATTTAAAAAAAGAAAATAAAGTAATGAAAATATTCTATATTTTGATTATGATGGTGATTACATTTGTAAAAATGCAAATTGTATCCTTAGAAAGAGTATATATTATGTGTAAATTATACATCAATAAATCATATGTTTATGTCTACATGTCTATATCATATCAATTATAATATGTGGAACTTATCTGGATCTTGATCCAAACAGCCTGTTTATAAAAAAAAAATGATTTATATTCAATTTGACTGAACAATAACTGAATATTGGATGTTGTTGATATTATATTTAATTAAAAAACTCATTTGGGGAAATACACTCTGAAATTTTTAATGGGTAAAATATGATGACGTCTCGGATTTGCTTCAAAATAATGGAGGTTTATCTATAATGGTAGTATAGATAAACTACCATTATAGATAAACTACCAAAAATTATCAACTCATGAACAGTCTTTTTATGAGACTGTTCATGAGCTGATAATTTTTGAAACTGAGGTTGTATACAGAGTTCATTATACTGTTTAGCTTACTTCATGCATGTTTGAAATTTCCCATAATAAAAAATTGTTTTTGTTTTTTTAGTCTACCTTCAGATCTACTCTGGGCTATCTCAAGATCATCCCCATAAGCTCCATCACTCTCCTTCCCATTTCTCTCCAGTAAAGTACATATGTGACTCAGGGCTCAATCAATCCTAGAGTCCCCTGAATGTCCTGTTATACATAATTCTAACACACAAAGCACAAATGTGACATCGTGGTGGTACTCAATGAATATTAGATTTTAAAAATTATAAGTAAAATTATGGGAGGTTCGGTCTGAATACTGCCTGAAGTTGAAACTGAACCTACCCTTCCCTAAAACTTCTAAAAAAATGTTAATTAGCTCCTATCTCTTCCTTTAAGAGGAAGATTGTGGGGAGGCTGGGCTGTGGCTCAGCAGTTGAATGCTTGTCTAGCATGTGCAAGATCCTGGGTTCAATCCTTAGCACCACATAAAAATGAATAATGTAAAGGTACTGTGTCCAACTACAACTAAAAAATAATTCTTTTTTAAAAATTAAAAAAAAGGAAGACTGTAGGGCTGAGAGTGTAGTTCAGTGGTAGAGTGCTTGCCTAGCATGCTTGAAGCCCTGGTTCAATCTGCAGCACCACAAAAAATATAAAAAGGAAGACTATGACATTTGAAAACTCTCAGCAACACACCCTGAAACATTCTTCAAGAAAAATAAAATTCTTATCTAGGGAGGCATTATTGCTGAATATCTGCTTTATGAACAAGGTGGCTCATTTACTTATCATCATAATAGTAAAGACAATAAAGCACTTCCACAAAAAGACCAGAATGTGCTCCTAACCTTCTTAAATCCCCTTGTTTCATTACACACATGAATGTGTCTTTACGTGTATGGCTCATCACCATGCTGAAAATGAATGGGAAATTAAAAACAAACAGCAAACAAAATAGCCTTCAAAGCTTCAAAGCAGAAACATCTAAGCTGGATCAGTGACATCCTGGTATACATTAGAGATAACCAGAAATTCTTCACAGGAAGGACCCTTTACCTTCTGTGCTTATTAAACTTATTCTTTACCTTCAAGTTCACACAAAAATATCACTTCTTCCAAAATGCCCTTTCATTTCCTCCACTGAAAATATTCACCCCTGTATTTTTCCATAGGGCACTGCTCATACTTCTCTCAGGTAACCCATATTATGCCTTGTGCTCTATTTTTTTTGTTGTTGTTGTTATTGTATACTGCCACTCAATAAACGGAAAGGTTCTACAGAGACTCTGTCTAACATAATGTGAGATCCTGCTAAATTTTCAGAGTGAATGCTGAATAAATTACCATGGATAGGAATCAAAATCCTTCCAGGATACTTTCTGGGAATCATCTTTGTTCAGTGGTAGTTCTAACCCCCTGGGACCAAGAACACTTTTAAAAGCCCACTTTCCTATGTCAAGGGCTTTTATAGGTGGGAGGTGAAGGTGATGATAATTGAGAGGTTGTTCTATTTTAGGGAGGTGGAGGGAGCTGGAGTGACCATACCTTCACTGAATAGTGATTTCTTCATCTCAGCCAAAGCTGGATATCCTGCCAACTTGGGGACTGAAACATTTCTACCTGGGCCCATCTTATTTTCTTCAAATTCACTCTTTAAAGTCTTATCAAAATCATGATACCGTAGCTATATGTATTGTAAACCTAATGAGGCTTAAGTGTTCCTCACTTATACAGTTCTTAACAGTAAGGAAGCATTTCTAAGTAGGCATTTCTGGGAAACTACCTAAAGAAATCACTGGGGGAAAAGGATCTAAATCTCTGAGACACACATCTATAATGTGTGTCTAAATACTCACCTTCACATCTAATTTTGAATTCTTTTTCATGAAGATGGAGACACCTACTCCCAACTCAATAAGGAGGTGAAGTTAACCCACCAAGGAAAAGGCAAACATTTAACAAAAAGCTGTCTGCTGTTTTGAAACAGTCTTGGAATGTTCACAAAACACCTAACACTCTTCTCTTCCTCCACAAGATCCAAAGAACTCAGTGAAAGTCAAAGATCAAACGATTCAGTGTGGAACCCCATCCTTGGTCTTTGAGAGAGATAATAATGGAAAAGTGAGATAAACCCGGCACCTGAAAGATAAGGACAGTCCTGGTCCACCTGGTTTCCACAGAAGCCAGGCAGCCTCTGGAACACCAGATTTTGATCACTAACAGGGTCCTGGGGCACGCAGGGCAACCAACTCATAGGGTCATGCTCTCCTTGTAGCAGCTTATCAATTTCAATTCTGCAACCACATGACTTGCCCTAGGGCCATGGTTGGGAAAAGGAGAATGGAAACAGAAGGGACAGTAACAAGGGAAGGACAGAGAAGTGGGGGATACAGATGCAACAGAGGAGGCACTCACAAGAAAGGCAAGGAGGGTGTCCCTGCACCTTTAGGGTCCCCTCCCTGCCCAAAGTAGTAAACAACCAAGGTCTAGATGAGGTGAAGTGTCTTAAGAAAAAGTAAATAGGGAATACAGGGTCTTAGTTTCTTTACTTAGGTACTAATCAGAATGAAATTTCAGGAGATGCCACCAAACTTCCAAAAAATATCCCAGTGGGAAAGACGGATGTGAAGATCTGAAAACCAAGAAGGAAAAGTAAAATCCATCCTTGAGTATCCCTCGACCGCGGCTGCCACAGCGTGGCCCTGCTCCGACTGCTCACCGCTCACCAAAGTCCACACTTTCCCACAGCGCCCACTCGTGACGTCCACCGCTCGTGGGCGTCTGTCACCCGGGTTCAATTCTTCCTGGAGGACCGTGGCCCGCCCACAGCCTCCTCTGGGGTCGCCACCCCGACCCCAGGCTGCAACTGGCTGGCGGCTGTCTATGCAGTCCCGAACCCAGTCCAGCACCAGAGCGAGCACCACCATCCTACACTCCTTGGTGCGCAATCCCGCATCCAGGACGGACTCCTGTCCAATGCTCAGGGCAGCGGACTCCACCCGCCCTGCTGCTGGGGGTGCTGGAGCGTGCCGCCCCCATCACCCACGAAAGGGCCCCTTCCCTCCCGCCTGGCCGCAGACGCCCCGCCCCTGCCGCATACCGCCCCGCCCCCAGACACCAGCCATTGGCCGGCGCTCGTAGGGGCGGAGACGGGGCCTGAGGCAGGCGCGCGAGGATCACTGGCAGGCTGGCTGGCTGTCACCTGTGAGGCTGCCTGATCCAGTCCCCACCAGGGCTGGATGCGGTGGCAGTGGCCTACAGATGAAAAGACTTAGGGAAAAGTCATCTGATGACTGGATCCAGGTAATGGGTGTTCTCAAATGAGCAATCTATTCTTGCTAGGTGCTTTTTGGACCAGCTTTATCCCCCTTCTGCAACCCAGGTGAGGGGAAGAACCTGGAAATGGCACTACAGAGGTAACATGCAACATCACATAGCCCAACACCCTTCCAGAGGAATGGGCTAAAATGACAGAAAAGAGACAGACACGGACAGAGAAAAAAGGAAGGAGTGCTTAGCCCTCGCCATTTGCAAGTAACATCCTGCCCTCTAAAAGGTAAGAGGCCAAATCTCTCCTGAAGAAGAGTGTCAAAAGAATAAACAGAGACACAAAGTTCATCAGTCATTAGGGCTCAATCTTGAACAATCTCAAACTTGACCGCAGCCTTCAAAGGAAAAAAAAAAAATTAAATTGAAACCGGCCCACTACTCTGCCCGCGGTAGACGGTAGCACTTTCCACGCAGGCCTATCTTACTTTCTCCATCTTCGCTCTCAAAATTCACCTCAGAATGAGAGAAAACAACTATGGAATGATTATACAAACTAATCCTCACCACCACCAAGCACAAGAGCTCCTGGATCCAGCTCCTCACTGGAAGAAACAATGCCATTTATCTCAGTGCAGAAACTACTGTCAGAAAAACAGAAATGGATAGTGTGTCCGGGAACAGAACGCTGGGGCAGAGAAAAATGACCTTATAGGGAGAAATTGAAAAGACCCGGGGGAGTGTGAGAAGTGGAAAGAAAATGGGGGTATACACAAGGGAGAGAGATAAAATGATGGAAGGCAGTAGCAGGTGAAGGCAAAAAGAAATAAAAGGAGGAAGAGACTCCACAGTTAGAAAAAGGAGGCCAGCATGATAAAGCCAACAAGTTGGGGTGGTGAGATAGGAAAAAATCACTCACTGACAAACAGGACACTTCTTAACCACTGGAACCATTTCAGGAAAAACAGTGTTGAGAAAATAAAACAAACTTGGACCCTGGGGTACTACTTGGAAAAGATAGAAATGAGGCTCTTTGGTTTCCACATGAGTTCCAGACTGGATTTTTCAGACTCACAACTTATCCCTTCACACCACAAATACATTAATACCAAGGTTGAGCCACAAAAACTCAGAAAACCTCCAAACCAAACATCCTTTTAACGACACTGAAAAATAAAGTCACCAAACACTCTCACTATGAAAACTTATGACGCCTGAATTGAAGCAAACTAATAGGAAGAAAGGAATCATCAGGGTCTGGAGTGGAGCAACCACAGTTAATTCATAAATAAAGTTTTTGGAGAAAATGTGAAGAAGTTCCTTAACCCCAAACACCCTATTAAGCCTATTTTAAATTGCATTAATTATTTTTGCACATATCCACCATTCCCTTTAATAAAGAGGATGGTGTTCCTCATTAAAATGGAACTGGCTATGTCTTGTATATCAAGAGCAAGTTCCTGATAAAGAGAAATAAATGGTGGGTGGAATGGAGGGGTTGTTAGGGAGAGAAAAGCAAATAGAGAAAGAGGTATGAAAAGAAGAGAAAATTATGAAGGGAAAAGGGAAGAGAAATGAAATAGACCAAATGAGACAGGAGAAGATACAGAGAAAATTGAAGGCAGGGAAAGAAAAATAAGATGGAGACAGAGATAAAGAAGATAGACAAACAGGTGATATATACAGAGAGAGAGAGAGACACCATTCACTGAGAGAAAGAGAAAGAGAAACCTCCTCACATGCAAAAAGTTCTGGTGGAAATGAAGCCCGTTAGTCCTTAAATTCCCTGGAAATAATAAATAGAACCTGGCTTGACAATTATTTTTCAGATTTGATTTTTAAAAATTTACCCACTAAACCTAAAACATATTTGTACCAAAATCAATAGCACTAATAGTACCGAAGACACCCCAAAACGAACATTTCTTCAAATACCACTAGAGGAATAATGCACCAGTTTTGATGACTCAAAACTGAAGGATACAACAGAAGGAGAGGAAAGGATTCTGAAGGTAAATCACAGGTAGAGGGCAACTCTCAAGGGTTCAAGGAAGCAAAGTTTGCCACTGTATCTGCTCCAGGTTATTCTCAACACCTTCCACAACAGATCTGCCTTTAAAGCATCCTCAAACAGCCAAATATTACATGTCAAACCTGACAGAGAAGGTATTTGAAGAATTAATATTCACTGGTTAAATTATAAGTAGGGTTGTCTAAAGAGACATTTTGATATGTCTTTCAATCTCAATCCTCCTCTTAAATCTTTTAAAAAATACATTACCTGTCATCCTCCATTGGGATAATGATGGCATTTGCAGACTGAATGATCTTTTAATCAAAAATGGTAGTTCACTTTTAAATATATATATTTTACATATATAATATATAAACATTTTTTAGTTGTTGATAGACCTTTACTTTATTTATTAATGTGAGGTGCTGAGAATCGAACCCAATGCCTCACACATGCCAGGCAACTGCACTACTGCTAAGCCACAGCCCCATTCCCTAAATTACTTATTTTATTTTTTTGGTACGAGGGATTAGACCCAGAGGTGCTCTACCACGGCCATCCTCAGCCCTTTTTTGTTTTCTATTTTGAGACAGGGTCTCACTAAGTTGGTCAGGGCCTCACTGAGTTACTGAGGCTGACATTAAACTTATGATACTCCCCACTCATTGGGATTACAGGCATGCAGCACAGCTTCCAGCTCACTTTTAAATTAAAAGGATTATTTTATTAATCTCCCCTGACTTGTGTTTAAAGTAATTTTATATCATGCAAATCAATTTTAAGCATAAAAACTGCATTACTGAAATAATAACTGTTCTGCAATCCAAAATTCTTGGTTTATAATAGAATTATAAAGTGCCTATCCAAAAAAAACAAAAAAAAAACATCATTTATCTATTGCATAAGTCCAAAATCTTAAGTTGTTCAACAAGTCTCAGAAAAACACTTCTGGAAACAACCCATAATTGAAAAGAAATTACTTGTGTTTTTACTATTTTATTATTGTCTCTAGTAGTTTTCTTCTCAAATGGAAATTCACATCCTCTATACATTGCTTTTGAGTCAGCCATTCTGTACAGCCTTAAACTAAATATTCCTAAAATCCCATTCATGCATTCTCTTCAAAGTGTGGTTCCAGACTGAATGATCTTTTAATTTGCCGTGGTGACATCAACTATATTGTTAATTTTGTAGTTTAGATAACCTACTTTTTATAGGATAACATGGGTCTACTACGAAAACACTTGAAAAAGTCTAGAGACCTGGATTTTTGTTGTTTGGGGGTTTTTTGTTGTTTGGATTTTTTTTTCTACCCTCTGCATCTAGTGGGTAGAGGCTAAAGATGCTACTAAATAGCCTACGTGCACAGGAGAGCCCCCATCCTCAACAAAGAATTATCAGCCCCAAATGGTTAACAGTGCCAAAGGTTAAGATACCTATTCTAGATTCAACTATCACTTTGTAAGCTTTAGGACAAGAGAAATGTGTTAAATTATGACACACACAAAATGAGGACTGTGGGTCATTCTATTGGACAAATAAAATTTCTTCAACAAATTAAGCTGCAAGAAAACAGGTGGAACAACAAATCCCTAGATTTAAAAAATCCTTGGACTGGGGTTTTGGCTCAGTGGTAGAGTGCTTGCCTAGCATGTGTAAGACACTGGGTTTGATCCTCAGCACCACATAAAAAAATAAAGACATTTTTAAAAAGAGTGATCAGTATTTTTAAAAATCCTTAAAACATATATCAAGGGCCAGGGTTGTGGCTCAGTGGTACAGTGCTTACCTAGCATGCGTGAGGCATTGAGTTCGATCCCTAGTACTACATTAAAAAATAAATAAAATAAAATAAAGGTATTGTGTCCATCTACAACTAAAAATATATTTTAAAAAATATATACTAAGTGCAAGAATTAACAAGACCAGATTTATCCTTCCATGGTAGTAAACAATAGAAAACTGCACAAAATAAACATTGTTTTCAGACACTGAAATACACACAGCACAGAACTGTAATCCCTGAAAGAGAAAATCATAAGCAAATGAGGGAAGCCTTACAATCTCCCCAACTTTCTGCCCAAAGGCACAGACCAAAAAACAGAAAGGGGAAAGCAAGGCAGAGTGTGGCAGTCTTGCTAAGAGATAGATCATAATCTAGGGAACTGGGGTGGTTAGACTCCATAGAACAGATACAAGAGGGAGAATGTGGAAGGAGGAAGAGCTCCAGGAATTCACATAGGGAATTCCTTAATTCTCTTGCTGAATATCAAGATACACATGTGTAGGACAAAACTCCAAAAGGATGGGCAAAGAATTTCAAGAGAGCTGGAGCTATACAATTCCCAGGTTCCCTGAAGACCTGGAAGACCTATGAGTTCTCATTTGCCAGAGCAGAGTGACCCACTGAACACCACCCAAGTGCAGATCTCAGAAACACATGTCCTTAGTACATCTAGCTGTAATGAAAACTACCCCAATGAAGTTTCAAACAAGCACATTTTGTAATTTCTTTTTTAAAAGTTGGTTGAAAACATACACAGTAACAGTGTGTCATGGCATTCATGATATATATAGAAGTAAAATGCATGAAAATGGCCTAAAGAAGGAGAAAATGAAAAACATAGGAAGCTTGTTATATGTGAAATAGCACAGTATTATTCAAAAATATACTATAATAATTTAAAAGTGTAGGTTAAAATTTTCAGCAGTACAATTAATAAGTCAATAGTATGCATAAATACAATTTAAAAATCTAATCCAAAGACAGCAGTATAAGAAAAAGAAGCCAATAGTACATGGGACAAATGAAAAACAGCAAAGTGGCAACCTTAAACCCAATCATGTCAATAATTAAATATACTTTAAAAGCCCCTATAAAAAGGCAGATATTTTCAGATTGAGTAAAAAAATAAGATCTGGGGCTGGGGTTGTGGCTCAGCAGTAGAGCACTCACCTAGCACATGTGAGGCCCTGGGTTCAATCCTTAGCACCATATATAAATAAATTAATAAAATAAAGGTATTGTGTCCAACTACAACTAAAACATAAATATTTTAAAGAAATAAGAATAAGATCTGACTACCCCTTGCATATAAAAACATACTTGAAATATAAAGAAACATATATTGAAAGTAAAACAACAGAAAAAGATATGCCATACAAGCACTAATCACAAGAAAGCTAAAGTGGCTCTGTTATATCAGATAATAAATGTTAATTGTGATTACAATTTTAATTTTCCCTGAGTGCAATGTTTTAGCACAAAAAGTAAATAATAAATGAGTCATTTCATCCTAAAGTCATAATGATCCTAAAAGTATATGCACCTAAAAATAGAGGTCCAGGATATTTATAAGGCAAAAACCCACAGAAATATAAAGGAAAACAGAAAAATTCCAAATGTTACTTAAAATAGCAACAATTCTCTCAGTAATTAACACAACAAATAGCTCCAAAGGTTATTAGGAATATAGAGGATTTTAACAATATTACCTACCTATTTGACCTGCAGACATTTACAGAAAACACCACCAAACAATGGCATTCTTTTCAAATGCATATGGAATATTTACTAAAAGATATCCTATGGAAGACCATAAAAATTTCATAAATTTAAGAGGACTGAAATCATACAGTATATGTTCTCTGACGCAAACAAAATTAAATCCAAAATTAATAACAGAAAAATATCTGTGGAATCCACAAATGTTTGGAAATTATAAAACATCCTTAAAATAACCCATGGGTCAAATTTCCACAAGGGAAATTTTAAAGTATTCTGAACTGAACAAAAAAAAAAAACACACATTTCAAAATATGGAGATTTTTTACAGTAAAAACTATGGTTAGAGAAATATACAGCTTTAGATGTTTTATAAAAAAGGAAGGGTCTAGGGGCTGGGATTGTGGCTCAGTACCACATAAAAAATAAAGGCATTGTGTTGTTTCCATCTACACCTAAAAAAATAAATGTTAAAAAAAAAAGGAAAGGTCTGGGGCTGGGGAAGGACTTCAGTGGTAGAGCACTTGCCAGCACACTCATAGACCTGGATTCAATCTCTAATATGGCAAAATAAATAAATAAAATTTAAAAGGAAGAGCCTAAATCAGTAATTCCAAGCTTTCCAAAAAGTCTCTCTGCTCATCCCAGTTGGACAGAAACCTGTATCTTCTTGTCTCATGCAGTGCTATTACATTCCTATGATAAGGTAGTCAAGGTGGATGTGGCCATACTGGGTACCTGTCCACAGGTCTGTTTTTAACTCTGGCAAAGTAAGTGTTGTTGCCATCAGTGACCCCTTCATTGACCTCAACTGCACACCTACCTGTTACACCCATTGGGAATTCAATGACACAGTTAAGGCTGAGAACACAAAGCTTGTCATCAATGGAAAGTCCACGTCCATTTTCAAGACCAAGAACCCACCAACATCAAATGGATGATGGTGCTAAATATGTTGTAATGTCTACTGGTATCCTCTCTACCATGGAGAACCTAGAAAACAGAGAGAATTACATCCAAAGTAAAAAGAAATAATGATAAAAACATAAATCAATGTAACCAAAAAGCTAGTTGTTTGAAAAGATCAATTCAATTGATAAATATCTAGCTAGACTACATGTTTAGTCTTGTAATCACAAACATTTTTAAACGATTTTTTCCCTGAGTGCAATGTTTTAAAAAAGCAAGGGCCATTCTAATGCATTATAATGAATAATTTATAAGGATAGCGATTAAAAATGTTAATACATATCAGTAAGAAACACTAATTTACAGAACAAGATTTAACAAAGAAAACAGTGAGGCCTTTGCCATGATTCACGAGCCCATTACATTACCTCGTACATACCAGGAATCCAGTTACAAGTCAGGCATACATAAGGTAAATGGTCATTTCAGAGAAGCAGAAATCAAAGACATTAATCAATGCCTGCACAGTAGCTACAGAGTTATAAATCTGCAGTATGAACAAGGGAACAAGTGTTTCCAGCACATATCCTCTTTTACTCTTTTAAAGGAATCTGGATTTCAGGGTGGTTATAGACAGGTACTTTTATATTAACATTTACAATAATAATCATATACTGACATTTAATGAAATATTGTTCCTTATTGTTCACTATAGAAATTATTTCTAGGGACTATATTATTGGAGGGGATATTCTATCTAAGTAATCTACCAATCAAAGCTGACTGATAATCATTCTTCTACCAGACCAATATCAATAGAAAGAAGACACTACTGGTGAAGAAACTAGTGGGAATTCAGCATGAGAATCCCATCATCTTGTCTAGGTGAAGAGTTGCCTGCAGAGTCCAGATTTTTTTTTGCTTTATGCTTAATTCAGCTGGATCAGATTGTCATCTCAGCAACTCAGCCACAAGGGGTTTGATGGCTATTTGACTTCCCTCCCAAACTTAGGAAGTTAACTTCCTGCTTACTTCACTTCCCTTTTGACCTGCAGGATTTCTGCAGTCACTTTCCACTTATCCTGACCAAATCCAGGCTGATTTGGGAACTCCACTCATTCAAGGTCTTTTGGATACAATCTTGAAGCTGCAAAAAGAATGCATTTTTAAACTGTTAATCAAACTCTATTCACTCACCCTACATCTACAATAAGAATGCATAGTTTGGTAAATTAAGCAGGGGGAAAAAAACATCAATACAATTTATCACACAAATCTAAAGTTTAATTCTACAAGGTTTTTGTTGCCTTCAACAGATAAATTCAGACCTGTTTTTATTCTACTCATAATTCCCAAACATTCTTGACCCCAAAGCAAGTCTAATTATTTTTACCCTGTTTTTGTATCAAGGAAACTTTAAACTTCTAAAACTTAGAAGCATTCATAAAGAAACAAAAAATGGGGCTGGGGTTATGGCTCAGAGATACAGCACTCGCCTAGCATACATGAGGCACTGGATTCAATCCTCAGTAACACATAAAGTAAAATAAAGACATTGTGTCCACCTATAACTAAAAAATAAATATTAAAAAAGAAACAAAAACTGATTTCAAGAATAAGGTTATATGGCTGGTCGTAGCCATAGTAGTAAAGTGCTTGTGTCAGTTTTTATCATAGGAAATTGTTGTTTAGAAGGAAATTGTTGTTTTAGAAACTAACCTTCTAAACAACAATTTCCTATGATAAAAACTGACACAAGCACTTTACTACTTCTTAATATAGAAATCAAAGGGAAAACTGGTTAATCAATTTAAGGGCACACAGCCACTTATGTTAGGATTTACAATCTACAACAATAATTTATTATCTACCCATAGTAACTTACTTGAATTTAAGTTACAAGGTGTATATTCTTATGCAAAATGTATTTCTAATCAACTTGAAGTCGGTAGATAAAAATTAGTTGATAATCTTACCAGATAAATCAGTAACTGTTGAGGAAGCAAGACTGATTAAGTTAACAATTTTATTAGCACTGCTTTGGCTCAAATTGTGGGAGAATTCAAAGAAATTTTTCTCTGGATGATTCATTTACATAGAAGGCTTTCCTGATGAATTCTTAAATTCAGAACGAAGTATTCACCCCTTTTCTGAAACCATTTCTTTAATTAATATTGGTTTCTGCAAAATTCAGGATAAATTGAAAAGTTTAAAGTTATGATTATAAATAAATTCACTGACTATATTACAAACTGAATGATTTTTAATTTTGTAAGTTACATGTTATCTATATTGACTGAATATTAACCTTACGCCTTTTTGTTTCCTGCTTTCTTCATCATCACATACACAGTATCACGAAAGATAACTATCATCACAGTGTAGTGTATATTAGATCCAGAATGGCTTAAGAATCTTAAAAATACCACAATTCAACTGATCAAATACTCAACAACAGAAAGGGCAAAACAATCTTACAATGACTCATATATAAACAATATTTGACCCTAGTTTCAATCCTCAGCACTGTCATAAATAAGTAAATACAATTTGTAAAATATTTGAGTTCATAAAACTCTAGTGAAACACAAAAATATGGGGAAAAAATCATAGAATCAAAAAAGCATTAGAACTAGAAAACATTTTTTAAGAATTGAACACTATCGAATGTGTAAATTTTTAATAATGAATGATTTTTTTCACTTTCTTTAATCTCTTCAATGAGGTTGAGCTGTTTCAACTGGTACATCCCATTCTGGAGCTCTCTATGAAAACTTATTTACATAGAAATTAAACATGCCTATCCTACTCTAATTAAACTGTTATAGTTTCCCTACAATATGCTGCTATTTCTTCACATTTTCCTCAAATGTCCTAGGGCCTTTAGTTTTGT
This sequence comes from Marmota monax, assembly GCF_021218885.2. Classification (NCBI taxonomy): domain Eukaryota; kingdom Metazoa; phylum Chordata; class Mammalia; order Rodentia; family Sciuridae; genus Marmota; species Marmota monax. The sequence continues at coordinate 15,890 of NW_026692960.1, forward strand.
TCTACTCTGACAAGGCACCCCAAACAAAACACTACAGACCAGAATTAATCCTCTGAACAATGTTTTTCAGAAAACTGTGTGCATCAGCACACACTGTCCCAGTGTAGTTCAGTGGTGGAGCCCTTGGATAGCATGTGTGAGACCCTGAGTTTCATCCCCAGCATCCTGTTAAAAAAAAAAAATTAAAAACAGGATAGAAAAAAAATGAGATGGTTCAGTAAAAAAGAGTTAACATCTTTTTGTGAGATCTCTGTTTCAGACATATTGATACACACATATAAATATATAATTATGAACTGCATGGGTAAAATACATTTCTTACCATTTGGAGTAAAAAAAAATTGAAAGCCACTACTCTACAATGTGTTATAGTGATATAACAGAAAAAAATCTCACCAATATCATCAAAATACCTGCAGAACTTCCAGCTACCTTGGTCATGACTATCACTGCTGAAAGAAATTAAGGCTCTATGTAACAAATATAGAAATACTTATCTTTCAGAGAAAGTCAAAGTGGGTGGTTTAAACAAAGTTGGAACCCAAACATAGAATAGGATAGGGATTCTGGTGCATATTAAAGTGACAACCAAGAGTTCTCACTTCCTGAAGGTTGCTGGTTCCCCACACATACAAACTGCTACTTACTGCAGGTTCTGTGGACAACAGCTCTCTATAAAAATAGCTAAATCTTACTCTGAACAGCTGATAATTTGACAGTTGAGGCAACTGGTTCTTTTAATCAAGGCATTTTTCTGATAGAACCAGGTTATATGGAGATAAACTCTCCTAGGTTGAGTATTTTCATATATAATCTCTTAATTTTCACAACAACCTGATGAGGAAGGTAGCATCCAACTTCAAAGCTTCTTTCCCAAAGTCGCATGGCTCCTGAAGTTTTTGTTCTATTACTTTTACATTTAACCAACACATCATAAACGCACATAGTCACTGGGAATTTTTTTCAAGTACTAAAATTATTCCGTGCCACAAATTACTTGTGCAGTCAATAGATGACTACTCACTGGCTCAGAAAGAGTCAGCAACAAAGGAGTAACAAGTGCATACTTCTAGATTAACATCTGCCACCTCCAACTAACTAGTGATCAGCCTTCGGGAAAATAAAATGAGGCAGATTAACTTCCAGTAAGAAAAAAATTCGTGTCTACGCCCAAACCAAATTTGAGTTGTTTCGTCATTTGCTTCACAGCAATAGATTAATACCAACATTGACACAAAGTTAAGCGTATTGTGAATATTATTTCATTTACCAAAAGTTAATCTTTCGAATATTCCTTTCGAAAGGAAAGGGTGGGGAAGAGAGCAAGAGATTGATAGAGGCACCCAGCCACTTACTGGCGCTCCCCGATTCCCCTGCCAGCGCGTCTCAGAGTTCTGCTATCCACCTCGAACAGTGGCAGAGGCGGCACTGGGTGTGCAGCTGCACCTGCTGAGTTTTTAGGACGCTCGGCCCCAGGCGGCAGGTCCGGACAAGAGGTTGCACTGACCCTGGCCGCAGTCCCCAGCGGCGCCCAGGCGTGCTCTCCCTCACCTGCCCTGGCCGGCCGCCTGCCCCAGAACCTGGATTTGCGCGGACGCTGCTGGCCGGCCCTCACCTCCTCGCTGTGCGTGGAAAGACACTTCCTCTGCAGACGGCCCCAGCTCAGCAGGTTCCCAGCCTGCAGGTGCAGGGTGCGGGCTCGCGCCAGGAGAGCCCTGGCTGCGCGGCGGTAGGTGCCCATGCAGGCGGCCACCAGAGGGGCCAGGCGACGGGGCCAGCGAGAAGACGGCCGCCTCGCAGGGCGTGGTGCCCGAGACCGCAGGGGCTAGCGCGAGGCTTCCGACCCCGCGCGGCGGGAAGCCGAAGTGCGCTCGGGTGGGAGGAGGCCGGACCGCTGCTGAGCGGCAGCCTGAGAGGGAGGTGCTGAGGCTGCGGCTCCGCTGCTGAGTCTCTGGCTTCTGCAGCCGGAGAGCTGACTCCAAACTGAGGAAGCTGTTTCCTGGAAGACAACGACTAAACAGAAATCCCTACCGGGCAAAGTGCTTCCTGACGGTTACTAGTCTCGCGGCGAGTTGGGACAGGGTGAGAACCTGCAGCGGGATTCCAGCCCGCAGGTGATTATCCCTGGCTGGCGGTGGGCGGGCGCAAGGGCCTAGAGCACCGGCAACGCGGCTGCCAGAGCTGCACGCGCCAGGGCTACCCCTGCCGATGTCAGGACTGCGCGCCCGACTTAGCCCGCACCCCTGGCAGGCTACTGGCATTTGAGGCCCTACTCCTCCACCAAGGGCGGCCGCGCTGCTGGGTTCTAAACACACACACACCGCCCCCCCCCCTTTAAAAGGACCGCTAAAAGGTTATTGAGAATTTTAGGTGGAGGAATTTGCAGTCTAGATATGGTACTTGTGGGTGAACAAGTGAGAGTGCAGCCTGTGGATGTTCTGTGCCTGACCTGACAAGGGTGCCTTAAGGGTTCGGCCAGACCTGCAGGTTACTCATTCAGCCAGTGTTTGTTTAGTTTTTGCCCAGAACTAGAGGCAACTGTGGTAAATACTACAGCTCTTGCCAACAAGAAGAGCCAACAGTCTGGTGGGGACACTGACAAACAATCAGGCAACCATTCTATAACGGTGCTTCTTCAGATGGCCTCAGGGTGATCTAGAAGCAGTGCTGATGGTATCTAACCCAGGGGTGCTCAGGAAGAATTCTGCAGGGAATATTTAGGCAGTGGAAACCAAAGAATATGCTGTGAGGCAGGTGTAGGGTGAGAAGCCCCAGATTAGAGAGCTCATCACACCTAGTTTAGTGCCTGGAGCAAGAGCTGGAAGAGGGGCACAGGATGGAGAGGAAAACAGAGCCAGGTCATGTGTGTTTCAGTGAAGACTCTGGACATTTTCATGAGAGCAGCAGGGCCTGAGACCCTAGTCTGATCTCTTGTTTGCAATGTGTGAGAGACAAACTGAATCCAAGGTGAATCCACAAGTCACATAGTTTTTCTAAGAGCTCTGGGAGCAAGACCTCTAGGCCAGAGATTATAGCTAAACTTGGCATTTCACAGTGAACACTGAACCAGCTTTTGACCTTCCGCATGATTCAGTTTCAGAAACTGGAGCAAGGGAAGCTCTCAGGCATCCTTCTGCTCTGTACTTCATTCCCTGCCATAGGTTTGGACAGGAACTAACTAGATGGCTCTGCTCAGGACTAGTGTTGTCACTAGCCATGCTGCAGAGAAGGGTTCAGACCTTGAAAGCTAATGCCATATATTGTATAGCTTTTAGTTTTTCTAAACATGACTATCTTCTTCTAAGTTTTTATTATAAAAGTAATAAAAAATATTTTAAAAGTTAAACGGCCCAGAAGTATATACAATAGAAAGAATTTCCTGCCTCCTCTCATAATCTCACTTTCCCTCCCCAAAAATTATCTTTCCAGATTCTAAAAGAGATATATGTGTATACATTTCCTGTAGTACTGTCCTTCACCCAAGTAAAAACAGGCCCTCAGGACTCTCAAAATGTCCCCCAGTTTTTTCAGGAAGTCCCTAAAATGGTGCTTTATGTGTCCACATGCCTATGTGTTGGGTGTAGCTCTGTGTGGTGACTTCTCTGATTCTCTTCCCCCATCTTGTTCCCACTCCTGTGTGTCTGAGGTTCACAGAGCTTGGAAGAGTTCATGGAAGTCTTCATGCCCCAGGTGCTGTCTCCAGCTATCTTCTCCTCTCCAGGCTTTGGTAGGCAGAGTGAGATGCTGGGTTTCAGGCAGAAGTGGGGAGAGAGCCGTCTCTTCATTGTGTGTCAGTATCCTTTGTCATTTGAGTCTCTCAATCTACTCTACTTAGATCTTGAGTCTCAGGGGGTCTCTACTGAATCTCCTTTCAGCTTCTGATGGATTGTCTCATCTAAAAAGCCCAATAGGATTATTTTGAAAGCTTTCAGATTATAACAGAAACCAGACAAATTGGTGTTCCTCCCATTCCTGTCTTGTGCTTTAAGCCTTCTCTGATTACAGTAGGAGGTTTCAGAGTCACAGCTTTTGAAACATAATTATTAAAGCAAGGGGCAGTCAGAATTTATAAACTGAGATGGCAATTTAAGAAGAGGAAGGACTCAACTTACCCTTCTGCATACAGTCTCTGAGAAGAGCCAGCCAGATGCATCAGGGCTGTACATGTAGCTGTGACGGCAAAGGACAGCCCAGCTGGCTGAGTGTCTCTGTGTATGTGTGAATACATTGATTTTCTGAAACTCACCTCTGCTACTTGCTGTCTGAAAGCTCATTCTGTGTCTCTGATTGGGGTTTCCAAGTGGAGGGCATTTTGGGAAGGGAGAGGGTATGGCAAGGGGCCCCTGACCTTTGTTTTTGGTCTTGATGATAGAAGTATAATTGTGCTAGCAGACATCCTATGCAAGTACTCCACATGAGCAGTAACTAGAGGTTTTTGTTGTAATTTTTGCTTATACTAGGTATAAATTCTTTATCATAAGACTGAAATATAGCCATGTGTTCTGGGTGAAGAAGCAAGCTAAATATCACAGGTATGATGGGCTGGAAAGAAAATGTGTTGGAAAGAATCTGGGAGCTAGGAGAGAGATATGGGTAAGTCTCAATTCTTCTCTTTACCAATTATATGATTTTGAATCTCTCTGAGCCCCAATGTGATCCTTTTAATTAAAATTAGGATACTGATGTCTAGAATAAATTGACATGAAACTCATTTCATCTATGTGAACATGCCTGACATGTCTATCTTTATTATATTATTTATCATATTATTGGTATGTACAACATACCACTTTGGTAACTAATTAAAGACTTATTTTATTTAAAACTAATTTGTAGATCTTAATGTTCTCTGGTAATTTCAGGTTTCTTCATCCTGAATGGTTGGTGACAGCGTTCACCAGTTGGGCCAGGTACAAGCTCCTATCCTTAGGTGTCATAGACAGTAAAAAGACCATCCTCATTGAATGAACCTGACCCATCAGCCCTTGGCCTCTACACCAAGGCATGAAGGTGCTTGGTCAGATAACACTCAGCCAACCACTCAGCTCTTCCTTTCAACCAGTTGTAATTAAGCCATTGCTTTATTTCTTTAGAATGGTACCCTTGGTAGCCATCTCTTCAAGCTTTCATCAGAACAATGAAAGTTTATTCCAGTGGGCATGGTGATTACACACCTCTAATCTCAATTTGGGAGCCTAAGGCAGGATGATCACAAGTTGAAGATTAGACTAAGCAACATAGCAAGACCTTCAGCAACTGAAGGTCAACTTAATGAGATCCTGTCTCAAAATTTAAAAATGAAATAATTTTTTAAAAAAACAGTTGGGGTTAACTGGGATTTTAACTCAGTGGTAAAGTACCCCTAGGTTAAGTCCCCAATACAGAAAGAAAGAGAGAGAGAGAGAGAGAGAGAAAGAAAGAAAGAAAGAAAGAAAGAAAGAAAGAAAAGGTTGATTCTGAGAAACTCGTTGTTAATTATAAATACTTTTTTTTTTGATACTGGGAATTTAACTCAGCGGTGCTTAACCGCTGAGCCACATCCCCACCCCTTTTTTTATATTTTATTTAGAGACAGGGCTCACTGAGTTGCTAGTGCCTCACTAAGTGGCTGAGGCTGGTTTTGAACTCGTGATGCTCCTGTCTCCGCCTCCTCCTGTCTCCGCCTCCCAAGTCGCTGGAATTACAGGCATGTGCCACCATGCCCAGCTAATAACAAACACTTTTAATACCAATGTTGAAGCTTACCTTTCAACTAATAATGTCAGATTGATGTTTCTTAAGTATTTTAGGCATCAACTACATACTCACTGTGACATTAGATATCATAACAAAACTATGTTTAAATGTTTATGGCCTAGAAACTTGTTATGGGCCAGACTATATGAGCAATGACCAAACAGACTTCATTTTGCCCTGAGATTCCACATCATATAAGATATGCTTCTCCCAGGGAAAGCCCCACCTCTGTACCCATTAACAGTTGCTTAGCATAGTATGTTTGGCAACACAAAATGGCAATTCTTATACAATGTCAAAGTATTCTCTCTTTGGTTCCCATTTTTTCTTGGACAATGTACCCTGTCCGAGATTGATTGTCTAGATGTTAGTAAACATTCTTTAACTTGTATACAACTAGGGTCATTTTGGCAAACTCTCTTTCCTGCTTATGATTTTAGATCTCCTGACGTTTGTTTATGGTTTTGAATCGTAACAACAGCCACTTATGCTTTAATATGTTTTTTTACTATAAAAGGTATACTCAAACCCTAGAAGGGAGTTGAAGGGTGTAGACTTGCAGCCTATCCCTTGGCCCAGTAGCTGGTGGATACCGTGGGTTTTCGTCTCCTGTTTTAAGATCCACTTGGTGATTTATTGCAATCTCGCCTTAACAAACTGACAAGCAGTTTAACATAGAAGAGCCAAATGTTGGAATTAAATCATCTCCTTATGGCTATTTATAGCATCTGAATATGAATATTATCCCATTTTCTTATCTAGATCCTTCTGATAACTACCAGATAGTCAACAAGGCATAATCTCAGCAAGTACCAGTCAAGATCCAGCTGGTGAAGGGGCAATTATTTTAAGCATAAGCAAAAAAAAAAAAAATCAGGAAAGTAGTCAGGAAACAAATGGCCCCAGCAGAGCAGCTGGTGCAGAGGTGGCTGTGGATCGGAATTGTTAGCATATTGGTTAGAAGCTGAAAGGGAGTTCTAGCCCATCCATATGGAGGCCTCTTGCTCATTTTAGACCTGCTTATCTGAGTGCAGGGAGCCAGAAATAAACTCAAAACATCCTTTTTGCCCAACTCTGAGATTGTAGAATGTGAAACAAAATGTCACTCTCTAGCATTGCCTGAATCTGGGACAGATGAAACTTTTTCTGTGGAAGAGGCATAGTAAAAGGAGACAGGTGCTGGGTACCCAAAGGGCTGAGACCCTGGAGTGGATTTAGGTGTTAGCAACAGGTAGGATGAGCATCTCCTGCCTTCTGTGCTATCAGCCAGATCCAGTTGGCCTGAGTTTCGGGTTGTAAGAAGGAAATTTCTGCAGAAATCCAGCTCAGTGGATTCAGCAGTTTTAAAAAGTGAGTGTCAAGCTCTTAGTTGGAATGTCATTATTGTAGCCAACATAAAATAATTATCAATGTATTCATCACCATTGGCTGCAGGAAACAGTGCTACACTAATGAGTGGGTTCAGCTCTGTGAGGTGACATAATTGGCATTTCAATTAAATAGCTTCATGGCCTATACCCAAATCCTCCCTGGGCCTCTGTTAACCAAGTGGGCACCAGTTCTGTCCTGCCAGGAGCTCCTGCAGCCCTATCTAGACTAGACAGGAATCTGTTCCAAGTCCATCCCCCAGCAGAGCCTGTGTCCTCTAGAACCTCAAGACCCTCTGTGGATTTGAGGCCCCAAAGCTTTCAGGTGCTCATAATCAGCACTGCTCACTGCCCCTGTCTTTTGGGCGATACAATGCCCAAAGCCAAACAGTTCAGGACCACTCATTCACCCTAACCCTAACCCTAACCCAAGGACATCTCTGATTAACAGACTCACTTTCAGAGTCAACTATGAGCCTTACAGCTGGGGTTGTGGCTCAGTGATAGAGTGCTCACCTAACGTGCATGAGGTACTGGGTTCGAGCCTCAGCACCAATAAAAATAAAAAATAAAAGTATTGTGTTCACCTACAACTAAAAATATATATATATATTTAAAATATTTAAAACAAAAACAAACAAACTATGAGCCTTGAAGCCCCTGAACAACAGAGGGTTACAGGATTATCAAAGGATTGGGGTGGTGTTTTGCTGAGTGAGCACATGTGGAATACTTTCTGCCAAAGTGATTTTTCTGAAACAGATCCGATTCTGCCACCCCATTAGGGCTTCATATCGCCTACATCTGGGTTTGGAAAAGTGCTGCCCAGCCCTCCTCTCATCAGACTCATGGTGGGGGGATTCTAAAATGCAAATTCCTGAGTTCACTCCTTGATCTACTGAAACCACATGTCAATCAGCAGGCTGTTACACCATGCTGTATAGAATAGCAGTGCCCAATCCAGAGTTACTCCATTTTAAAAAGCAGCAGTTTACCCTGGGTTACTCTGTTTTGAGTGCAAGTGCCAAGGCAGAGTGACTTGGTAACCTGTCTGGACAAATTGGTAACCACCAGCTGCTGGATATCCAGAACTTTCTGAAAAGAATAACCCTTAGCTGCACAGCACAATCATAAGGCATGAACTGATGGGTAAATTGTGTTAATAAAAATTGGCATCTGAACTTAGTAAATTAAATCAGAGGCACATAGATGCAGGGCATATCAAGTATATAATAAGGAAACCAGGCCTGTGAGCTAATCAGACACACCAGACCTGGATGGGCTCGCTCTCAACCAACAAGGACATTCATGGAACAGGGAAGAGGAGAGTGTGGCTGTGGAGTCACAAATCAAGACCTCCAGAGGCCAAGCAGGAAGCAGGTCTGATTTTATTGTGCAGTTACCATGTATATATCCTCAGGCAGTAGCTAAGCAGATTATAGGCAGCCACCAATACAATTTCTGGCCCACTGTCCCTGCAGCGACCAGTCGATGAGCGGGCTGTGGAACAAGGTTAGGGACTGCAACACGTGGCCTCACGCCCAGGGCTGTGGGGGGTAATTGGTTCGCCGCTCACAGGCCTAGCACAGGGGAGTGGTTTGCCACTCAGACGCCCATAAGGTATGCAATGTATGCAGTACTCCATGCACCTGTCCCCACACGGACCATCAACTGATGCAACCCCCTCACTTAGAACACATAAAAGGAAGGGCACCTAAGGCAAGGGTACAGCCACACACACTAACTGACCTGTCCCCTTATCATGGTGAATGTTTCACAAGGTCACAGGCTGTGTACTACACTCAGTCTCTGGGACTTCAGCTCAGCTCCATCTCCTTGATTGTGTGACCTACTTGAAAGCTGCCTGCTGTGGGGACCTTCCCCAAAAAGCTCTGCACTCTGAGTCTTTAAAGCCCATTCTTAATTTTATCAGACAACCCAAAGTGACTCTTTTGTATTTTTATTTTCTCTCTGCCTTTTCTTATGGTGCAAGCTCTTGAAGCCCTGTGGTCACTGTTAACCCTTTCTTAGCCTTTCAGTAAACTCTATATCATTGTGTAAACAGTGATGTCTGAATTGAGTGTTATAGACACTAGTAATCAAGATTGAAAAGGAATGAAAGAACCTGTGATTGCCCTGCTCATGGCTACCAAGTGAACCATGAGTATTTGGTGAATTAATGGTATTAATGGTAGCATGTGAATTTGTTGTTAGTCAATAAATTCTAACATTGTGGAAAGACACAAATGTGTTCTGTCTGTATTAATATGGAGCTCACTCACAACACTGATGCAGCTCTCAGAACTTGCCAGGGTGTCTCTCTCACTCCCATGCCACTCCTGCTTAGAACACTCTCTCTACTATATTACTCCTTTCTTCCGTTTTCCTTGCTATTCTTTTGTTCAAAAATTAGCTTAGTCATGTCTCCTTTGGGTTAGATATGCCTTCTCGACTTACCTCTTAGTGGTACAAACACTGAATCATGACATCTGGGTATTTGTCTTTCTCTCATTGGACTATAAGCCCCACAGAACAGGAACCATGTCTTGTGCTTGGTTCCCTAGTGCATGCTGTGCTTCTTGGCCCTCAGTTGGGGATCAGAAACAGTAGGGAATAAAGTTCTTAAGTTAGAGATAGCAGAATTTTGAGTGCAGTTGAGTATGTGTCCTGAACAAAACCCGACTGGGAGTGCTCTTAAATTCTGACCTCTGAACAGGGATTACTAAAGAAGAATAGATCCAACTTACGAGATTAGCTGTGTACATTTTACTGGAGATTAAATTTGGCCTAATAAATGGGACAAATTACAAATAGAGATATAATCACAAGGTGGCCCTTTTCTAACTTCAAAACCACACTGGGAGGCTGGGGGTTTAGCTCAGTTGGTAGAGTGCTTGCCTTGAATGTACAAGGCTCTGAGGTCAATCCCTAGCATCACACACACACAAAAATAAAAACACACTGTGGGGGAAGCTGCTGGGATTGGAGTGAAAGGAATTTGGATGTGTGAGCTGCAGCTGGCAGTGGAGGCTGAAACAAAGAAAATTATCTTGCCCCAGAAACTCCAAGGAAAGAGGAAGCAGAGGCCTGAGTCAGCACTGCCAGGTCCACCAAAGGTCAGTGCTGCCAAGATCGAGTAACCACAACAAGTCCTACAGGCAGTGATTAGAATTGTGGCCAAAAACAGCACCATAACTAAGGATCAGGAGCCAGACAAAACTAAGCTGAGCCTGACTTTGTGATGTAGGCCTGTAATCTTAGCAGCTTGGGAGGCTGAGGCTGGAGGATAGCAAGTTCAAAGCCAGCCTCAGCAATTTAGTGAGGGACTGTCTCAAAATAAAAAAATACAAGGGGCTGGAGATGTGGCTCAGTGGTTAAGCACCCATGGGTTCAATCCCTGGTCAACAACAACAAAAATAAAATGAAAACTTGGCTGAGAGTGGTCAAGAATTTGGAAAGACGGGTCTGGGCACTGCTCTCCAGGAGATCTTCGGTCAACTTGGAAAACCTTGTTTAGGACTGACCACTAAAAAGTAATTGTGGCTGAGGGATCCACAGCAACAAAATATGGGAGCATGGGTGTCTGGGCCTGGGGGCCAGGACCCCCTTGATAAAATTCTTACCAACCTCTTTTGTGACTGTTATTGACCAAGGCCTCCTATGGTTTTAAAGAAGACTACCACCCCTCTTTCTTCTCTTATCAACCATAAATGGCCCCTTCTTTAACTTTTGCTCTCTCAAAATAAAGTTAGAGAATGAAATGGTGAGCATATAAGTTTGCATATATGAAACTTGATTAACACTCCAGAAGGTAGGAACCTTTTTTCTGATGGAAGAACAATATCCCTAATATCTTTCCCTAAATGCCCAACTCCTTTATTTTCACAGGCCTTTCAACCTTAACTGAGGCTGCTCCCAGAGGTCCAGGGAGTATCAGCACCAGAGGGTTTATTCCCATGCCTCAGGCCTCATGTTTCTTTAGCATTCTAAAGTTCTTTGTTTTATTTTTCCAGCTTGGTTTCTATCTGCCATTCTTTTCACCTCAAAAGGTTAAACAAAACACATTTATTCATTGGACTTGTCAGGGAACCATGCCAGTGGGATGAATGATGAAGGCAAGTTTCCCTGTCCCTGCAGCCTCTGTCCTGGGTGCTGCAGGGGGTGGGGAGTGGGACTACTGGGGAGGTATTATATGGCCTTGGCATGCACCTGCTTCCTAGGGGAACCCTAGGGGGCCACACCAGGGATCTGTGCAGATGGCTTCAGCATTATTTCAACCTTATTATCCCTCCTGCCCTGCGATCCCAAGGTTTGTTTCTCACTAGTGCAGTAATCACTGCCCAAGAAATACCATTCCCTCCTTCTAGCTCTTTGGCTGTAAGTGTAGAAACACTGTGCCTTTCAGTAAAGAGTCTGACAAGTGTACACATGCAACCTTGGCTTTTGTTCCATTCTCATCTGCTTCTCTAGCTGCTCTTTTTCATTAAAATGGAGAGAGGTGTGAACAGTCTGAAGACAGGACTGGACCATTAAGATTTGGGCCTGATCCTGGCTCTGGCATTGAGTTTCCCTCTTCCCCTAGGCTAGTTCCTGAAACACTTTTTTATTGGCTCTATAAATAGCTCAAGTTGTTTCTTGAGAACATACTCAATATTGTCAAAAATGTTAACTCTTTAAAATACCTTCTCAATGGTACAGCTGCATCCCTTGATAATTCCCAGATTCATTTCTGTCCCTCTCTGGTTTTTCAAGGTCCAGGGTTCTGATATCCCAGTTAACCTCCACCCAAATACTTTTAAGTACTTGCACAACTTTTCATGGAAAAATAAAAATATCAGGGATAGACATTCTGAGTTGAGCAGAAATTAGGTAGCACTGAGGACCAAAAGCACTTCAGATAGCTCCACTTGAAACATGGGCAGGGAATATTTACAAATAGAAAGCAGAAGGGACACACAGAAATAGCCTGATTGGTTACAGTTAGCATTTGCCAAATGGGGACATGTTTTGTCAGTTTGCAGCCTCTGATTGGTTATAAAGCTTGGCCATTATGACTAGTGGAGAATCAGCTACCTGTTCCAAGAATATGCTCTCAAATTAGGTTACAATTTGCTTGTACATGAAATTGGGTTACAGCTTGCTACATATGAAGGCAGCTTTAATCCATTTAATAATTCTCCCCTTTTGTTCAGACTCTCAATCTGAGAAATTGATCAAGACCTTGGGCACTAACACAACTTTCTTTCACAATGATAATGGAATTTATTTGTTCTCAATTCACAATGCCAAATTAGCTGGGTGAGTCTTTGTGTGTTTTGTTATTCTGACCATTAGGAGATCATTTGATGAATATATAAAATATACAAATATTTAAGACTTTCCAGGGTTAATGACATGTGAGGGAGACTATTATGATTCATAACTATCAGGGGACAATACCAAGACACTGCACATTCCCCAACTGAGCTACATTCCCAGCCCAAGAAGTACATTTCTTAATAGGAGTCTCCATGAATCGAACTAGTCAAATCAAACCATTCAAAGTTCAGGCAATAAAGATAGTTTAATGGACTTGAGTCCTATTGGTTATAGCCTTTGAAGCATGATGGCAATTAAGGATTATTGTTCACTGGAAAGTTGCCTTATTTAAAGAGATATCCATTTTTTATTTATCCTGATAACACAAGTTGTAGTACCCTGGAGACCCAGTAAATATAAACATAAAGATTTGGACACTTTGGAATAGCCAGGCTTATCCACCACTCAAAATGCCTGCAAACCAACTGGTGGCTGCTCTCATAAACACATCTTGTGTTCTTTTCTCCTGAGAAATTTTCTCAGTGTATTTAGTGGTAGGATTTAGAGAAGTGGCAGTATCAGACACCTTTTAATTTAAGTTTTCTGGAGCAGTAAAATCAGGGAAAAAATAAGTATGGTATTCAGTTTCATTCAGCTCCTAATGTGAGAATAAAAGAGACCTAGAGTTGCAAAATATTCCATTAAGAATTTTCATTGAGGGGCTGGGGATGTGGCTCAAGTGGTAGCGCACTCGCCTGGCATGCGTGCGGGCCCGGGTTCGATCCTCAGCACCACATACAAACAAAGATGTTGTGTCCACCAAAAACTAAAATAAATAAATAAATATTTAAAAAAAAAAAAAAAAAAGAATTTTCATTGAACATGAATGTTTTCATCCACCTTTCAGAAAGTGGATTCTACCTTTTTGAACTCTTAGGATATGATTGACTAAAAAATTCAAAATTTCCCACTGAAACTTAGCCTCAGGCAGTGGTGGTGCACACCTGTAATCCCAGCAGCTCAGAAGGCTAAGGTGGCAGGATCTCAAGTTCAAAGCCAGCCTCAACTAAAAATTGAAGTGCTAAGCAACTCAGTGAGACCCTGTCTCTAAATAAAATACAAAATAGAGCTGGGAATGTGGCTCGGGTGGTTGAGTGTCCAAGAGTTCAATCCCCAATACCAAAAAAATTAAAAAATAAAAAATAAAAATTAGCTTCAAATTATACACAACCACCATCCAACTACCACCAAGAGTGAGCCCCCAGCAACCCCAATGGAACCTCTTCTCAGTGAGGAAAACTAACTCATCTTCATCTATTGCAAGATTGGTACTCATTTTGGTTATTGACAGCTTTGGCTTCTGACTTTGGAAGGAAGAGTCATGTATCACATATGACATTTCAGTCAATGCCAGGCTACATTTATGATGGTGGTCCCATAAGATTATAACTGGAGCTGAGAAAATCACACCACCTAGTGATGTCATAGTCATTACAACCTCGTGGCACAATGTGTTTCTTATTTATTTATTTATTTATTTAGGTACCAGGGATTGAACTCAAGGGCATTCAACCACTGAGCCACATACCCAGCTCTACTTTGTATTTTATTTAGGGACAGGGTCTCACTGAGTTGCCTAGCACCTTGCCATTGCTAAGGCTGACTTTGAACTTGTTATCCTCCTGCCTCAGCCTCCTGAGCCACCTGAATTACAGGTGTGCACTACCACACCCAGCCTCATGTGTTTGTGGTGATATTGGCATTAATAATCCTGATGCACCCTGTCATATAAAAGTGTAGCACATACAATTTTGTACAGTACATAATACTTAATAATGATAATAAATGACTATATCACTCCTTTACATATTTAGTATACAATACTTCTTATTTGTATTTTATTTTTTTATGGTGCTGGGGATTAGACCCAGGGCTTCTACCTCTGAGATACCTCCCCAGCCCCTTTATTGTGATTTTAGAGTGTTCTCTTTATACTTTTAAACAGACTCTACTGAAAAACAGTATGTTCTGTTATACCAGCAGCAGTCTTATACATCTCGAATTTACTGTCTTGTGATTGTATCATTTTCTCTTATGCTTGATATAACTTAGTGTTGTTTTATTCCATGATCCCTAAAAATACAAAATTCCTTATTAATATTACCAGTAAAATGCCAACTCAAGTGAGGGACCTGGAAATAAAATTAAAAGTGAGTAAGTACTATGAAGTTGGGAAATCAGTCATGGTTATTGTGTGCCAGTCAGTTATGACCTGTTGCATCAGAGTTATCATCTTGAAGAACAACAACAAAGTGACAAATGCTTCATTGCAGGTATTGAGACTGCAATATGGTTTGTCTGGAATGTCCTCCAAAAGCTCATGCATTGAAGGTTTGGCCCCCAGTGAAGTAGTACTCAGAGGTGATACCTTGGGGAAATGATTGGGTCCTGAGGGCTCTGACCTAAACAATGGACTAATCCATTGATGAATTCATAGCTTCATGGGCTCTTAGGAGGTGGAAATTTAAGGAGGTGGGGCCTAGTTGAAGGAAGTAGGTCACTGAGAGCCAGCTTCTTCTTTTTCCTCTTTCTGCTTCCTGCTGCCAGGAGGTAACAGCTTTGCTCTGCCTCACCCTTCTGTCATGATGTTCAGCCACATCACAGGCTTAGAAACAATGGAGCCAATTGACCATGGACTGAAATTCCTGAAATCATGAGCCATAATAAGTATTTCCTCCTTTAAGTTGTTTTTCTCAGGTATTTTGTCACAGTGACAGAAAGCTGACAAGCACAGAGATTCACAAAAATTCAAAAAGGGCCTATATCACTTCTCAGAACTGGATTAAAGACCAGACACAGAAACATATCCATTTCAGCACCATGATGATCATAGACAGAGCAAAATGTTTATTTGTAATGTTGAAAGAAAAGGCAGGATCTAACTATGCTGTTGAATTTACTGTCACCTCTGGGTGGCCTAAATGATTTTTGAAAATCATTATTCATTACATAATGTGAAAGTGAATGATGAATCTTAAAGTGCTGATGTGGAGGCAGCTGAAGAATTTTTGTAAACTTTGGATAAGCTGATCATAGAGAAAAATTACTTGTCAGGGTAAATCTTCAAGGTCTAGTGGGAAATTTACTTTTTGTAGTCCCTTTGTAACATGCAGTAAGGGTACAAAACTACATTTAGTGAAAAGAAACCTAAATAAATGATATTCATACAGACAATTACTCATACTCCAGGTAGTCTCCAGGTCTTCAATGAATGTTGCCCAGAAGCACAAGATACCTTTTGCAGGCATCACTTTACCTTTGGAGCAATTGGCATATTAATTGGAAGGGTCAGAATTCTCTTTCCAGTAATTGTAGAAAAGCAAATAGCAATGGTGTCTGGAATACCAAGGATATAAATGATAAATGGGTGATAGAAGAAATCAGGGGAGAAATTAAGAAATTCTTAGAATCAAATGAGAATAATGATACAACATACTAGAACCTCTGGGACACTATGAAGGTCATTATAAGAGAAAAGTTTGTAGTTATGAGTGTCTGTATAAGAATATCAGAAGGATCCCAAATAAACATTATTGGAATTGTTTCCTGATTTGGAGGGGGGTGGCATTAGTCCATAAACCCAACAATTACTCTAGTTTCTTGCTAAACCATAAACTTTGCTAAAGCCAACCACAGATGATGGCCCCATGGATTTTCTGGTACGAAGAGGAAACGGTTTAAGACAGCAGGAAACAGGAAAGGAGAAGGAGAAGGAGAAGAGAGAAGAGAAGGAAGTGGAGGAAGAAAAGGAGGAAGAGGAGAAGGAAGAGGAGGAAGAGAAAGAAAAAGCTAATTCTTGATGACAGAGAAGTCTGATCTGTGACCTTAAGAAAGTTCTCCTTCTCTAGGATGTCATCTGCTTCTGGAGATAAGCTTCCTTGATCAGCTTTACCTTAAAGTTTCCAACAGGTGTCTACTTTTAGGAGTCTTCTTAGGTCCTTGAGATGTGAAGTGTGGACCCAGGTTTCGAGGCCCTGAAGTTTTACTGCAGCATGGATAATGAGAAGAACTTGGTATGTCCCTTCCACTAGGGGTCAAGGACTGTTTTTATCCCATGTTGTTTCCCTAAGTGCCAAAATTTTATCATAATTTGTATCATTTTGCTTGTTTCATGAGTTGTGGTGTGCAGAGCTTTAACAATGGAAGTTTCAAGGATTCAGGAAGAAACAGGCAGCCTCTTCAGGTTCAATTAACACCAAATTTATATCCCTTCAGATGTCAATTTTGTTTTTCTAAATAAGATGCAAATTTATTAAACAGATGATCACAGGGAAGTTGACTTGGATCAGGAGTTTATTTAAATTGCATATCCAAATAGTTTTCACACTAGCTGATTTTGCATAAAAATTTACCAGAGCTTTCCATAATATTAAGGTTCAGATTTACAAGTTTGAGCCTCAAACTTAATAATGGTGATTTGCAAATGGTAACAGGATAGCAGAAGGGAGTTCACCTACTTGGAGTCTGTCTTTGATGGGGTTCCTGCGAGAAGTGAGAAGCCCTTTGTTTTCATAACATGCCAAAAATCATGGATGGCTTCAAAAGTATAGCTACCATCTGCATAAATATTTACATATTTGTCCTTAGCTATCTGGCCAGCTCAAGTGAGAGCAAAAGCATAGCGGTTTGAGCTGACTTAAGATGAAGAAGTTTCCTTTTCTAGTAACTCATTTTGGGTTGTAACACTGCCCTGCCTAGTATTTTCCTCCTGAGTTTTTGGAATAAGATCTGTCAATTAATAGAATACACTCAGGACTATCCAATGAAATATCTTGTAAATCAACATAAAGGACTACTCTTTCCAATACTAAACTCACATGATGATGGCCTCATCATCATGAAGCAGAGGTAGTAAAAATTTGGAGTTGAGCTGCAATGTGCATGGAGATTAGAGGGAGACAGGAGGATAGTTTTATGAGTTGCCAGTTGCTGGAAAATGCTTAATTTGGATTGGATTTGATAGACTTTCTACAGAATGCAAGGATTTGTAAAAAAAAAAAAAAAAAAAAAAAAAAAGTTCATTTCCTAAGCTCAATGAAAACCTCTATTTGATTGCTGCTGCTGCTGCTGCTGCTGCTGCTGCTGCTGCTGCTGCTGCTGCTGCTGCTGCTTTTAAATAATTAGGAATTTCCTTAGCTTCTAGATCTAACAGTAAGTTATAATATGTGATGGACCTATGCTTTTCCCCATGGTCTTGGGTAAGAATTCTTACTGCCTATCACATTCATGAACAAATAAAGTAAAAGTTTTAGCATAATTTGGAAGTCTTAAAGCTGGGGTCTCTTGTAAGGCCAATTTTACTTGGTTAAGAGCATGCTCATGTCTTCCCAAAGTGAAAGCTCTTGTATTGTAATTCTAGTGACCTCATATGCTAGTGAGGCCCTTAAGGGAAAATTCAGGACCCAGGATCTGTAATATTTTGCAAGTCCAAAAAGGTTTCTTGGGCTGGGATTGCGGCTCAGCAGTAGAGCGCTCGCCTAGCACGGGTGGGACCCAGGTTCGATCCTCAGCACCACATAAAAAAATAAAGGCATTGTGTTGTGTTCATCTACACCTAAAAAATAAATGGAAAACAAACAAAAAGGTTTCTTAGTTGCCTTTGGTTGTAGGCCAGGGAAGACTTCTAATAGTTTCATTCTGTTTGGTGAAAGGGAAATCTTTTTAGCAGTCAGGTCATGTTCTAAAGAATAGATTTTTTTCCCCTTGAAAACTGAAGTTTTCCTTTGAAACTTTGTTACCTTGTTATCTTTTTTGTGCAAGTTGTTGAATGTGGGGAGGATTCAGAAGGGCTGCAGGGCTGCCAGTCCTCATGCAATGCCCAAGACAAATTACAAAGGGCTTCAGCAAACCCGTAGCATTACAGACCAGGTTCATTGTTCACTTTTTCAAGACAGGCAGACAAATATGACTTTTTTTTTTCAACTAGAATACTAAAGAAAGCTGAATTTAAAAAATCATAGACCATTTGAATCAGCAGGCACATTGTACAATAAAGTATTTGGGTTTAGAAACATAGGAAACTTCAGAATTATAATTTTATTAATTAAGAGAATTTCAACTTCATCCTTTTGGCTTTTCAATTTGTAGGACTGGAATACTATGATTACTGGTATATAGATTTATAAGTCCTTTATAATCGGTAAGAGTCCTTGGATTGCATTAGGCTTTAGTGGATATCAGAGCAATTTAGGCAAAGTTTTTGAATAATCTATTTGGACTTCAAATAGATGGAGTCTCCATCTTTAACCTTCCCTATATCAGTCAAAGAAGAGGTCCATAAACATTCAGGTATTTTTGAAAGGTCAGGAATATTGGGGGCTTGAGTTTCCATATTATTAGTTTCTATCAGTAGAGAGTATAACATTTCTGTTTCAGGGGAATGAAGATACTGGGATTATTTCTCTGAAGAGAATTTTATATGCCCTTTTAATTTGTAAATCTTGCCCTAGCAAGTTTACTGGAGCATATCACA
Source organism: Marmota monax (assembly GCF_021218885.2). Lineage (NCBI taxonomy): Eukaryota > Metazoa > Chordata > Mammalia > Rodentia > Sciuridae > Marmota > Marmota monax. Next base: position 34,823 of record NW_026692960.1, read on the forward strand.
AGGTAAATGGTGTGTTTTTCTGAAAATGATCTCCATACCATTGAAGAGGTTAAGATATAGTAAACTCTTGAACTTGACTTGAAACCCCCATTATAGAAATGACCTTTTAACTCCAAGGAATTTGTTGACTTTTAAAAATGGGGCTCATGGTAGATAGGATGGCACAGTTCCCATCAGAATTGTGCAGAATTTCCCAATACTTTAGCTTTTCCATGTGGATTTAAAGGTATTATGGTAAAAATTTTCCTGGAAAAATACTCGGAGCTCCGTTAATGCTGCTGATCATCTCATGGGCTCCCTCTCGTGGAGAAATAGTCTAGTCCAAAAGGAGGGGACTCATTGTTGCACTGACATTAAAGTGAACCATATTTTTCCATCATCCTGGTTGTTTTCAAGGAGGATGAAAACTTTAAAATAAAGAGTTTCTTGTTCTAGGATCTCTTGGTTGTGGTTTAAAGATAAGAACCTCCCTTTAGTCTTGGCCCCTATATCTGTTACTAAAGGAGAGACAGAGGCTTGTCAGTCTTTTGTTTTTCCCCCTGTTCTAGAGTCCTCTCAGAATGTTCAGCTAAAGTTGTAAATTCAACCATATGTGTGATTTCAGACCCAGGATCTTCACACATTTCAGGTCAGTTTTGTTTTTAACTAGGCTACTAAATTCAGGATGAAGTCCTGGTGTAAAGAGATTACATGATTAAATATGTAAAGTAATTAAATAGTCCCTGGTCACATAATGTATTAGTAACCATTATACCGGTTAAGAAAATCTTCTCATTCCAACATATTGAAAACAATATCTCATGTTTTCTTCCCAAACTTTTCAAGTTTGGCTTCACAAACGTGACATTTACTCTTCCCTTTCCTCTTCTGTCCCCTTTCTATTCCTGAACAAATCCATTTCGAAAGCTATTAGGTGGGATAGACAGGGAGGGGCTGAGGAACAGTTTTGGTGGTCTTGAGCGGTCTATAGGAGCACAGGTGAGGTGAAGAGAAGGTCCACATAGGAAGATGGCCTGGGGTGGAAAGTCCCACCCCAGTCAGGGTGAGGAGTATGGTATTATGGCCGGGAGTGGGGAGGCAGCCCAAGCAGGGAGAGGAAACAGAATGGAATGTCAATGGATGTGGTAGAGGACAGGCCAGCCCACTTAGGAGCTGGAACATCACCCAGGCAGAAATGATAAAGGGCAGTGATAAAAAGCAAGGTGGGATGACTGGTGGGAATGACCTTGTAGTGTTGGAAGCTGTGTCTCAGCAAATGGCAGAATGCAGAATGTGAAGGAAGAGGAAGAGGATTCCGAGGTCTTGAGCCTCTAGGATGGGGAAAAGAGCTACGCCTATAACTGAACAGGAAAATAATTGGTTTAGAATTTCAGAGAATGAGGACAATTGAAATAACAAAGTGTAAAGTTACCTTAGCATTACATAGTTCTCAAAGCTTATCATCTCTGTGGTGGTAAATACCACTGGATACTCCAAAAAAGTGTACACTTTTTCAACAGGGGGTCTACAAATAAATGGGGTTTCCTGATTCTGCCCTGGTTTTTGCCTGAGAACCCAAACTAAAAAATGACCCAACCTTCAGATCTTGCTATTTTGTTTCTATAGAACTCCCTAGCTGAGGGAACCAGTATGGATATTCAGAACCAGGTCCCAGACACCTGCTGGTTTAGGGAGGAATTGGTGCTGGGCCTGTAAAGTACCTTGCATGAAGCAAGGTGGTTGGGAGAGGCAGGTAAAAACCTAGGCTCTATCACACCTTCCCACAGGTTTTCTGCTGCCAGTTGTTATTGGTAGGGATTATCTTGTACTCTGGGGTGTCAGTCAAGACTGCAGATCAAAAATTAGGGATTATAACTTGAAAATTGTTCCCATTCTCTCATCTTAGACTTACTTTTGAACATCTACAGTCCCAGCTAAACTAGAGTTATTTCAAGTCCCAATTATAAAACAGAAGAAAGGGAACGAGTGCCATTGGGAGTACCTAAAAGGAACGTGAAGCTATGTTTTAGGTCCCTCTAATACTTCCCTCTGTTTACTCACTGGAGGGGTGATCTACAGGCCACATCCAGCCTCCCATGTTCCTTTATGTAATGTCTGTGACTGCTTTTGGACCACAGGAGCTAAGGTGAATAGTTGTAAGTAGAGATCATATAACCTGAAAATTTGAAAATATTCATTAAATATATTCCCTTATGAAAAGCCTGCTGACCCATGCACTAGCATGTTAACACCGTGGCCAGGCTTGGTGGCACATGTCTGTAAGCCCAGCTACTCAGGAAGCAGGAGGATAACAAGTTTGAGATTGGCCTAGGTAATTTAGTGAGACTCTATCTCAAAATAAAATGTAAAAATGGGCTGGGAATGTAGCTCACAGGTAGAGTGCCTCTGGATTCAGTACAGAAAAAAAAAAGGAAAAAAGAAAGTCAACATCATGAAGACAGAGTCTGGGTCTTGTTCACTGCTTCATTCCTAGTATATGGAGTGCTGGGCGCTCTTTGCTCCTCTTCTGCTGTTTCCTCTACCCCCTCCCTTCTCTCTTGCGCCTTTGCTTCTCTGGTAGGTATAGGAGGATCAACTCAGTGGTCAGTATCATTCAAGACCAAAGAGACCACCAAGCTGTGCTGGAAACCAAGAACAGCTCTGTGGCTGAACGGCATGCCTAAAATGTTGTCTGGCCAGGTGCTGTCTCTGCAGAACTCTGTGAACAAAGCGACCCTGAAATCACCACGACACAAGATCATGGCGTTTGACTACAACAGGCTGTGCTCCCTTGTGAAAGCTAACAATGTATAAAATCAAGAGGAATGCTCTGGTCTAGGCAAAGCTTTCCAAATGGAAGACCCACATTCAAGCCTTGATATATATAGACACACCTGTTCAGAAAGCTGAGCATGTGGCATGGTGAGCTGTGAGGATGACCCTAAGGAGAGCACATTTTGGGGAGATCCTCATGCTATACCGTCTCAGTAACTTATAGTTATAAACCAAGTGAACCAACTACTAAATAATGAACTTCATAATGACCTAGGTTCAAATGTCAACTTCTTGGTTTCCTTGGAGTTCTACCTTGGACAATGGTGGTGCAGAGTGGGCTGTCCCATGGCTCCCTCTCCTTTCCTTCCCTCCCCTGTTTTCACAGGGTTTCATGTGCCATGTGCAGATATCAGTCTGCCTGATTGAGCTCACTCTTGCTTCAGAAAGGGCTTGGAAGCAGGCTTTACACCATTTGGACAGAGAATTTCAAAGTTCTGGGATCAGAGGTCATGTCTCCTGGTACCTGTGAACTCTGCCTGTGAGAAAAAAGCAGCTGGAAGAGGACCAGATTGGGACCTGCAGGGAAGGCTGAATGACCAGTCAAGGAATTTAATTTTTCTCGGACTTTGTTTCATTATCAAGTAAAACAATGGAAACAAAACAATTATATGGATCTTAGTTTTTGAATGCTGAGGTATTTTCTAGCTCTATAAGCCTATTTTTGCAAATCTGAATCTTCTCCACCTATACTTTCTCAAATCTGATGATCATTTTGGACAAAATATGGTAAATAACTTTTTACCCTGTAAATATTAGGAGTAATTAACTGTTATTCTCAGGACAACTGCTGAGACCCTAAACCACCATACTGAGGAAACTTGAGCCTCAATTGCCTGGGCTTAGGGAGCTGAGTCCTTATGGTGCCTGAAACAGCTGTCCTTTAAGGCTGACACCCCCTGTTGCCAGGGGAAATATTCTCCCTTTCTCCACCACCCCACAGACCTGCTGGGACAGAATTGACTGCCTTCACAGGGGCTGCAGTGCAAGTCCTCAGGCCATCACAGAGACTCTTTCCTCCAAGCCCAGAGCTTTGCTGCCCCACTTTTTTCTTCCTGTCTCTTAGGAAAGCTAGAATGACAGGCACACATGAAGCTCTCTGTGAGCTCTTTACTCACACTGAAAGAAGCTTCTCCTTTGATTACAGCTATTGCAAAACTTGAGCTCCCCAAAGAAGAACTGGAAGCTTCAAAAATCTGAAAGCAAGTCAGATGCCTGGAACATCTTTTATGTGGTCTTGTTTTCTGAATTAAATCTGTCCATTTCTTCCCCTCCTTTTTTTATTTTTTAGTTGTAGTTGGACATAACACCTTTATTTCACTTGTTTATTTTTGTATGTGGTGCTGAGAATCGAACCCAGGGTCTCGCATGTGCGAGATGAGTGCTCTACTGCTGAGCCACAACCCCAGCCCCACTCTTCCCCTCCTTTTTATAAATCTTCATTAACCCAGATGGGGGGAATATTTCAATAGGTTAACTCACTCTCAGGGAGATTTAGGCTAACCTGCCAACTTGAGTACTCCTCAAACACAAGCACACTGGGTATGGGCACTATAAAGCCTATGTACATATCCTAGAGGGGAAACTGCCTTGGTAAAGAGTAAATTTGCTTTCCTCCTCCACAGTCTTTTGAATGGTTTGGTTTAAAACTATCATTTTCTGACTCTTGGTGAGCTTTTACATGCCCCATGACTCATTCCCTTCTGACACCACTGCATAGGACAAGCTTGTCAACACTATAGGAGTGGCATGGTATTGCATGAATGAGGCCTTGACTCCTAAGTTTACAAAGACATGTCAGGTTTCATCCAACCAATGAGCCACTCCTACCTGTCCATGCTCTTTTTTTCCTGTCCTAATTATACCTATGAAGTAGGCACTCAAATGTGCTGGGCAAACAGATGTGAAATGTGGGCTCAGATAATACCCACTGACAATGGACAGTGTTTACATGCATCACCAGATGGATTCTTCTTCAAACCCTCTAAAGACTTGACATGCAACATGGACACTAGTCCATTCACTTCCACCTGTGTTTCGGAAGGAACTCCGGTGGCAATAACTCTCATGGAGGCTTATGGTATGACATGGAGCTGCAAACTCCCACAGAAAAATGTCTGAAACCATTCCAGATGGTGCACACCAGGGAGATCAGTGAATAGGGTGATTTGTGATTAGGCTGCATTTTATTTCTCCTTGAAAATTAAACTCACCTCACCATCCACACACACCACACATACACAGAATCAAATTCACTTGAAATAAGAGCAATATTGAGGCTAATCCCAGGCTGGACTGGGATTCTACTCCCATGGTATGTATGGAAAGGTTACTCTGTTTAGTGGGGTCAGTATCACCCTCAGGTGTTGCAGGTGAGCTCTCCCTCTGGTTTCCTTCTGAAAGAGCCTCCTCCTGAGTTCACTGTGCTCCTTGTATGTTTGTTTGCTGCTGTAGTGGATCAGTTTCTTTTGGATGACCACATGGGCAAAGGCTCCTGCAGTCCTGCTGCCCAGCGTTCCTTTCACCATAGGGAAGAGCAGTGCGGAAGGAGGTTAGATAGACTCTTATCATCTAAGTTTTCTGAAGAACTGGAGTAGCTGCTTTTAGACATTACAAGTTGTTTGAAGGAAGCCCAGCTGAGAGAACTGTGGTTCTGTCAGATCACTGAGGCTATGGGCCATTGTGGTAAGCCATTCTTATAGACCGTGGCCGCCATTAGAAGATGGCGCCGGCTTCCACTGTGGCCTGTGATAAACAACTCCTTTTTTGGAGAGTTGGCGAGCAATCCCTTACCACCCTATGAGAGAGATCCATGTGGCAGCTTGGGATTGGTATGCGGGAGGCTTTATTAGGCTGTGCTTGGGCGCTGGCGGGGGGGGGGGGGGTCACTAGAAGATGATACATGAAACAAGGCCTGAATAAACTGCTGAAAGAAGAATCCTGTGTCGTGTTTTCCCTTGCCGGCGAGGGGTCGCGACAGGCCATGTTTGTTTCCTCCTCTGTGAGGTGATTGTTCAGGGTTCCCAGCTCTTGAGATTCAGGGTGTCCATATTCCTTATGCACATGCACACCTGGAGTGCATGCACATGCTATCTTAGAGGGAAGCCACATCCTCCATGCTACCTCCAAAGGATGCTATGGTGTCTTTTTATATATATATATATTTATTTTTTAGGTGTAGTTGGACACAATGCCTTTATTTTATTTATTTATTTTTATGTGGTGCTGAGGATCGAACCCAGGGCCTCGCACGTGCTAGACAAGCACTCTACCACTGAGTTACAACCCCAGCCCTGCTATGGAGTCTTTTGATTTGCTTTTTAGTCCAAGGAAGTAATCATGCCCTTACTGTCTTAAAGGTCAAGAAATCACAATAGTGATTTGAGCTGGGGTTCAGGATGGCAGGCACCAGATCAAACTCAGGAACCAAGTCCATGCCCCTAGAGAAGAGGACACCAAGTGACCTTTCTAACTGGAGAGACTCTGTCTCCATTCATAAAGTGCAGGTGGAATTCCTGAACCAATCCCTGCTACAGGTGTGAGGGAGTGTGGGAAGAGGAGCTAAAGGCAGGCCTTCCCAGTTCATTCAAAATGTGTTTCATCCAGTTTTCTGGGTTAAAATCACCCATTCTCTTAAGGCAATAACTACTGTTATTGTATTCAAGGTTCAGAACATGCTTTGAGGTGGTGCAATGAGGCATCAGGAACTTCTAAACAATGAAATTAGTTTCATAAGGAAACGAATGGATAAGATTAAAAGTGCGACAAGGAAATTGCATCAGTGTGTGAAAATGAGGATCAGAAATTAATCTGAGTTGTTCCTGACTTTAGAAAGCACAGATGACCACATACTTACAACCCATTTAGGATGTTTTTAAGTTGTCTGATCATCTGTCACCTACTCATCTATCAAAACAATCCCCACCTGTTTTTATAAAGTAGATGATTGAGATAACATAAAGCCTAATCCTAAAAGATGTTTTCCAAGACTGAGTCCTCTGACAAACTTTAAAATGGTCTTGATAAGCAGGTCTCTAGACCTTGTGTAGGCCTTGCTCACAGCCGGGGACTGTGAGGCCAACAGCCTGCTGAACTTCCTGAAGCTCAGCTCTCCCATTTGTTCAGAAGCAAGCTGTGAAGATTCTCTAGAATGCATTGAGAGAAATTACCCTTTTCTGTAGAATACTTTAAAGAAAATTATTATTTTCTAAATGTATAGTTGTAGATGGACACAATACCTTTATTTTATTTATTTATGTGGTGCTGAGTATCGAATCCAATGCCCCATGCATGCAAGGCAAGTGCTCTACCAGTGAGCCACAACCCCAGCCCAAGGAAAATTATTTTAAATTGGTGTAATATGAACAAGAATGTAAGTAACTATCTCTTTCATGACAGGTTTATTTACATACAAAGGAGTTTGCTAACCTTTGTAAAGATAGTATGTCATACAATTAGAGATAGGGTTTGAATTTAAAAATCTATTATAAACTAATAATAAACAATTTAACAAATATGTCACAGTAAGTTTTCTAATATTTGTGAGGTAAAATATGACAAACACAATTTAAAAATTATGTCTAACAAAGGGGAAAGTTTGAAATTAATTGATGTAGGTTATAGACCCCCAGTGCCCCTGGCCTGGCCCAGAGGTGATGTGTTAGCCCTTTAAGAAGGAGTATGCCAATGAAGGCTGGGGGTGGAGCAGGGGTAGACCCTGGAAATTCTAAAAAATTCTAAAAAAGAATTCATAATTGCAAGTTGCTGTC
>NW_026692961.1:0-135115 GCF_021218885.2 Marmota monax
TGGCTCCAGCACAGGAGCGAGTCTGAGCCACACCAGGTTGTAGAGACGGCTGCATGGCAGCCTGGCAAAACTCAACTGTCCTGACCTCTGAAGGTAAGGAGGAGCCCACATTGCTTTTGGGACCATGCTACATACCACTTTTAAATATGTTTGTAAGGAACTGGCTTCAGTGTTATCACCAGGCACTGCTCACGGAGTTTGGTGAGAGGCCAGCACATGTTTCCAGAAGGTAAGACAGAGATACCCAATGAGATCCGACCCCTCACACAGCATCCTCCTCACCCTCTCTCCTGTACAATAAAAGGTGTGAAGGTCATTACACCTCTCAGCACTGGGCTGGGGACACATGGGTGACTCGGTACCCCGCTTCAATTCTGGCTGGTGGCGTGACTATAACAGTGCATGTCTGGAATGTTAGGGTGGCATTTATGATCATTAGAAATAATCAAGTCCAGACCAAGGAAAAAGGTCTAAGAGAATGTTTGATAATTTATAGCTAAATGACTTTGGGACCTCAAGATAGAATATCCAGGTGGTTCTTAAAGGACTCATAAATACTCAATTTAAAGGGGAAATATTAACATGGAGGTTTATGATCAGAGCATTGAAATTACATTGATCATGTCTACTCTGGCTCTAAAAATAAAAATGGAATAATAATCCAGCTACCTAAGCAAGAAGGCTGCAAGCCATGTCTTGCATGGTAAAGCAACATCTGCCATTGGCACAGATCAGGGACCATGCTCCAGGAGACCTTCCTGGAAACGCCCCCAAGGACTCTCAATCGACCCAGCTTCTAGCCCCAACTCTGCCTGTCAGGGGTGATGTGTGCATCGTTTGCTGTTAGATTTTGTTTCTTTGAGGCAGAGAGGATACATATCAGAGTGAGAGAGGTTGATGGAGGCAGCTTCTCAGGAAAAGATATGCCCATGAGCTGGAATGGGACCTTCCAAAGTTCTGGTTGTCCTGGGGCTGGCATGGAGAATGCAAAACAAGAGGTGATCTGAGGGTCTTTGGTGAGGGTTTACAGGACAGAGGGGTGGACCACGATGAGAAACGGAGAAGTGTGAGGCCTTCCTAGGGAAGCAGAGTGCCCAGGCCTCTCCTTAGATACCTGCAGCTTCTGAGAGGGTCAAGGAATACCAAGCTGGTTCAGACACCTCCTAGAATGGAATTGACAGGAAAACTCACAATTCCTGCCCTACCTACCCTAGGATCTGTTGGGAAAATGCAGTAAGATCATCCTGGAAATAGATGAATTCTAGATAGGGCAGAGGGGTGGGAGGGAAAGGGAAGGGGCAAGGGATTAGCAAGGATGGTGGAATGTGATGGACATCATTATCCAAAGTACATGTATGAAGACATGAATTGGTGTCAACATGCTTTATATACAACCAGAGATATGAAAAATTATACTGTATACGTATAATAAGAATTGTAATGCATTCCGCTGTCATTTATTTTTTTAAAAAGTCAATAAAAATAAATTTTAAAAAATGAGAACTAAAAAAAGAGATTAGTAATAATAAAATAAAATAAAAAAATAATTATAATGATTTCTCTGGGAAAAAAAAAAAAGATCATCCTGGAGACTAAAAAGTACAGTCCAAATGCAAGCCCCACAAAACACACATGAATGTTGATTAATTATTTCCTGAATGGACAAAGCCAACAAATGGGTGGTGGTGCAGAGGAGAGAAAAATCACTTCCCAGCAACTAAAAAGAATGAATCACTGCCTCTCCTAAGACATTCACTGGCCATATTGGGTGGATTTGTACATTAGTTAAGAATACAGACCTGGGGCTCTCACTTGACTTCACACTCAGCTTTCTTACTCTCTGTGCCTCAGTTTCCTCATCTACAAAATAAGGCGATTGTGATATTTCCTATTGAAGATTTTCTGTCTTGATCTGAGGATGTAAAATACTCCATAAAAGAAACACTGAAAGGAAAATCAGGGCTAGAAAAATAACCTGGGGGTGGAGTTATTGTTTTAGACGTGGTATCCAAGGTCAGGAGACTGAACAATGCCTCAGGGAAAGATCTACACAGGGAGCTCAAGAATTGAGCCCCAAGGCAAACTGACTTAGGAGGTTAGAAAAATAGCAAAGAAATTGCCTTTTACCTAAGATTGCGCAGCCATTTGGGTTGGAAAGAAGCAGGACAAGAGTGTCATTCTGAGCTCTTGAATGAGCTGAGAGATCTTAAAACTGCTAATGTTATGCCAGATTCGTGGGACTCCAATAGACCTCCAGGAGCTGAATCCAATGCAATCACACAAGAGTCTTTATTGCAAGCTCAAGCCTGGACTCACAACCATTCCCAATGCAGCGGTCCCAGGGAGTGAGTCCTGGTCCTTTGTTCAGTGAGATTTTACAGGTTTTGGGAGGATACTGTATGCATCACAATATCACACAGCAAATCATTCCATACCTCAGGAAAGTGAAACAACAACTCTTAACATTGATTAGCACATTCAATGGCAGGAACAAGTTGGGTAGGGGTAATTGGCTAGTACAAAAGGGGGATTTGTTTGAACTGATTGGTTTAGGCCATGAGGGATGTACATGTTAAAATACATGGTTTCCCAACATGTTATCAACCACCATAAACTACTTGGGGGTCATCTGGCATTCCAGGTATTTTCCCTGTCTCATGCTGATTGGAGGATGCTAGGGGGGTTGCTATGGGTCCTCATAGCTCAGAGAGACAGTCTAACTGAGTCAGGGACATCTGGCACCACAGACCTCTTCTGTTATTTACAGACAAACGACTCAGCAGGGTGGGTATGTGCTTAGGAGTGCTCTGTGGGTTTTTCCAAGGACAAGGGTTATGCCCTCTTCCTTAGGGCCTTGAAGTAGGAGCTGCTGTTATTTATTTATTTTTAAAAATGGAGTCACATTAGTTTCTCACTAAGAGGGAGTCAGGGGCTTGACCCCTCCTTTGTGGTCTTAACACTATCCAATAAATGCCATTCATGGGTTCGATCACATGAGGCCAAGAATTTCCCATGGATTTCACAGCAATGTGGAGGTCATTGTTGACTTCAGAGGGCACTTTGAAAGGGAGGTGTGTTAAGAGGTTAAGAGGAAACTTATGGAATTTTAATCGAACAGTTTTTTTGAACAAATACTATTCCTGAAGCAGGCAGTTCTCAGAACCAGGAGAAGGCTGGAGAGCTCTGCTCTTTAGATGGTGGGCATTTCCAGATCAGGCTGCGAAGCTGAGTACAGACAGGGCTCCCCTGTTGAGAGCCAGGAGTTTGCCTTCCCTGGTCATGCATGGTCTGGTGCTAGGCAGCTTGTGATTGGCTGAAGCTCAGCTATGTGTGATTGGCTGAGACTTGGCTGCTTCCTTATACTACTGAGTTTAGTTTTCAGATTGTTTTTGAACTACATTGGGTGGCTATTTGTTACACAGGAATTCAAAGCATGACCACAGTCTCTGATCTCTGATCGGGGCTCCTACTCATTTAACATGACAGATAGGGGCAAGAGCTTCACTGAGGAGCATTCCAGATAGAGCTCAGAGAGACCCTCTACAGGCAGAAGAAGAGACTTGGGGAGCTGAGCCTCTGAGCATGGTTGGAGATGGGTGGGGACGTCAAGGGGGAGCTGAGCCACCAGAGGAGGAGCAGCAGATCCCCATGAGTCTGAGGCCCTGGCAGCTTTGAATCCACAGTGTGAGCTTGTTTGGGTCCTTGTTCCCATGTCTGAGGCTGTGTAAGCAGGTCTCCTTCTTGCTCTGACACTGAAATCCTTCAGACAAGAGGCAAAAATACAAATTGACATAAGAAAAGAACCACATACACTTGGGAGTGAGCCCAGGGCTTCACAGAGTAAGAAAAGTGAAAAGACCTGAAAGAACCTGAACCTTGCAGAACTAAACAAACAAGTCTAGTGCTGCCTGAAAGCTTCTGGGGTGACCTTCAGTGTGCGTTGTGACCATGCTGGCTTCATGTTCATGTAGTCTATATACATCAAAATTAGTGGCTTGTTTCTGTCCTTTGATAGAAAGGCTTTTCTATCAAAGGACTTTAATATTTTCACTGAATGTTCACCGTGCACAAAGAACTTTATAGTCAAGAAGATGTTGGATGGCCTAACTGTGCAAATCTCACAATACCTCAGGGTACACAACAGATTTTTATATGCATCACTTTATTTACTATCAAAGCAACCCTAAGAAATAGGTCTTATCATCCCCCTTTTTTATCAAAAGAAATCAGAAACCCAGTCCAGACAATGTACTTCACAAGTGGCCACGTCAGCAATGGCTCCCAGGTTACCTTACCCCAGACCCAGGGCTGTTCCCAAATACAAGTCAGTCATCCCTTAGCAGTAGGGCATGTTCTGAGAGATGCACTGTAAGGTGATTTTATTGTTAGGTGAACATAACAAACTGTGCTTACCCAAACTAAGGTATTTACAACATCAGTAGGAAATATGATTTTGAGATCATTGTCATACACAAAGTCCATCAGATGTGGCACATGATCATTCAGCAGAAGTGGCACCCCTTTGTGATCACCACATTGCACCCCAAAGGCAAGGCCTGAACAGTGTAAGCACACAGGAGGAGGGAATCATGGAGTCACCTTGGAGCTCTGTCCAGGATTTTCTCTGAATCCCGTAGCTGTGTTCTCTTCTCCTCTCACACCAGGCTTACATCACTACAGGGATGGTTTCTGATGCCCCCAGAAGCCTTTGCAATGCCAACCTAGAGCTACTTCAGGTGTGGTTCAATCATACTGACATTTCTGGGCTCTGATTTTCTCACCTGAAAAATTAGAGTGTTGAGCTTCATCAAAGTTGTTCTTGTAGCTCTGAGGCCAGAATCAATTCTTTGAGGGTTTGTGGCTCTGCTCTAGGTAACTGGCTAGCTGAAATTTGGATTGTTGTATAAATAAGACATTACCTTATTTCCTTGTAATGAATGTGTTTATAACTAGCCCTTCTATTAGGATGTAGAAAAACAATTTCATCTTACAAGCACCACTCAACAGACTTTGCCACTACTTGAACACTTTGGTTCTGATCCATCATTGTGGGAAGAGAAGAGATGCAGTCTTTTCAGGGCAGAAATCACTTTAGTTCCCTAACTCTGCCATCTCCATGTTTTCTCAGTTAATAAATTACATCTCATGTTTATTTTTTGAAGACTCTTTTTTCAATACAAAAAAAAAAAAAAAAAGATGTTAGCCAGGCACACTGATATATGCCTGTAATCCCAGCAGCTCAGGAGGCTGAGTCAGGAGGATCAGGAGTTCAAAGCCAGCCTCAACAAAAGTGAAGTGCTAAGCAACTCTGTGAGATCCTGTATCTAAATATAATACAAAATAAGGCTGGGTTTGTGGCTCAGTGGTGGAATGCCCCTGAGTTCAAACCTTGGTACCCCAAAATACAGGTTTTTATCTATTTAGGAAATATACCTACTTTTCATATAAATGAATTCAAGTAAATATGCTTTACACCAGTCAAGTTATCTTCAAAGTAAAAAAAAAAAAGGAAAATTTTCTTTACCTGAGCAGTCTATCTACCATGATATTTCCATGTACTTTATCATAATTCTTTAAAAATATTGGGGAAATAACTGGAAAATCCAAACCATAAATCAATCACTAAACTTTTCTCTTTTTGAAGGCTTGCAAATAGAATTTACATATCACTTTCTGAGAAAAAAACCTAGGTGCATATGATTAAAAAATATAAGCTTTAACAGTATAAAATATCACTTTTCATAGAGAAATTTCAAGACAGTGTCTGATCTCTGTATTTAACAAAAAACTTTTCTTTACTATTATTCAATTTGAAGCAAAAATTCCAGAATTGTTTTATGAAAAAATTTTCTTTCAATCCAGGGCTGTACTTCTGAGAGTTACACTTCATGGCCTTTTCCATTCACATCTGATTGAAAGCAGACTGGCTGCAGCATTTTAAATAAATACAAAGATCTAATGAAGTTAGGCAGAAGAGCATGACATTGCTTCTCTTCTTTTTATATTTATTTATTTAGTTAGTTGTTGGCCTTTTTTATTTATTTGTATGTGGTGCTGAGACTCAAACTCAGTACCTCACGCATGCCAGGCAAGTGCACTACCACTGAGCCACAGCCCCAGCCCCTGCTTCTCTTCTTTTGGCATATTTCTTTCTGGGTCCCCTGAACTTGGAATTTCTCTTTAAAATGTCCCATTAATTCCTATGAGGGAGCTACTAGTAAGGAAAATTGCATGTTAGCTTCTATCAATCTGTATGAATAAGTGTTAACCATTCTCAGTTAAAAGCCGTCCCTTTAGCCCTACTTATGTGCAAACATCATGCACCTCAGCAAATCATTCAGAAAATTAATGCACTCCAGCCTACACAAGCACTTGTTGATGCATATTAGCATTATAGATTTTAATTTGAAATAATGTCAGTCTTTTCTGGCCTGCATTGTAGTGCATGGGCTGCCATCTGCTTATAATAATGAGTCTGACAATCCACGTAAATTGATTTGCTACCTCTCTTGCCAGCATAATGGCTGGGATATTGATCCTAATCATAGAGCAGTTGCAGGTATTTCATTCAATACCAACAGGACAGATTGAGAGCTATGGCTTCTGGGGACATAGTTGGAATGACAGTAGAAACAAAGGTGCATTTTTCTGTCTCCCCCCCACACTCCACCAGGTTCAACTTTCCCCCTCTCAGAGTGGCTGTGGGTTCCATTCTTTCTCAATATTTCAGTACAACTAGAAACACAGTCAACCAATTTAGTGAGCAACAAGACTCAAGTGTAAAACACCTAAGCTATCCCTACCTGTCTCTTCCTGAGAGCTGTCACTCCAGTGACCAGAAGGGCTCTGTGTACCAGCCAAACCCTTGATATCACTGCCCAATATGGTAGCCACCACACATGTTGCCAGTTATATTTAATTAAAAGTAAGTGAACTAAGAAACAAACTCCTTGCCACAAACAGATATCTGTTCAGTTATCTGCACATTCAAAAGACGAAACAATCCCACATTTTCAGTGATGGATGAATGGATAAACAAAATGTGGTTGTATACACAGTGGAATATTATTTGGACTTAATTAACTCTTGTACATTCTGCAAAGTGGATGAACCTTGAGTACAGTACACTAAGTAAAATAATCTAGTCACAAAGGACAAATATTATGTGATTCTCCTTATATGAGGTTCTCAGAATCATTGTTTAGTCCAAACAAAGTTTTACATTTACAAGATGGGAAATTCTGGGGCTGGGGTTGTAGCTCAGTGGTAGAGTGCTAGCCTAGCACATTCAAGGTGCTGGGTTTGATCCTTAGCACCACATAAAACTTGATAAATAAAATAAAGGTATTGTATCCAACAACAACTCTCTCTCTCTCTCTCTCTCTCTCTCTCTCTCTCTATATATATATATATATATATATATATATATATATATATATATATATATATTAAAGATGGAAAATTCTGGCAATGGAGGCACAACAATGTCAATGTGTTTAATGTCACAGATTTAAAATTGCTTACATAACAAATTCTACATTATGCATATTTTACTTCAATTTGAACCATAGCCCCTCATTTTCTCAGTAGCCTCATGTGGTCAGGGGTTACCACACTACAGAGCACAAGGAAGATCACTCTCCTTATCACAGGAAACTCTGCTGATGTCATTGCTTTAGCTTCAGGCTGTTGGGACTCAGGCCGGTGAAGCAAGGAGCTGAGCTATGGTGAGATTTGGTCCCAGTAAGAGGTTGATGCCCTGCACCCTGCACACACCACGAGTGCAGCATAAATGGAAACAGACCACCCTCTTGTGATTGAGACATGACCTGGTTTCTCTACCTTTGACTTAAATTGCTTCTATGTTCTCTGCAATGCATTTTCCATTTTCAGAACAACTAACCATGAACATACATGGGGCTATCACAGTCAGGCACATCGTTTCACTCATCTTTCTAAGTTCATGTATTTTTAAGTCGGAAGGGTTAAACATGGTATCAGTCTAAACTGTAAACTAGAGTATTGCTAATAGAAGCCACCTCTGAATTGCAAATTCACTAACAGAGGAATCAACCAATTGATCATAGGGTATGGATAAACAGGGATGGGCAAGGGATCACTAGACCATCTTATCTACTCCATTCTGTTCCCTTAACTTGTAGTGATGTGTGAATGCTGAGTAGCTTTTAGGGATCGAAATTCAATGTCAGTGTTTGAGAGCCCAAGTCTGACCCCAAATTTAAAGTACTGCACTACAGTCTACAGGTGTTATTTATGGTCCATGTATTTATTTTTCACTGATATCCTTAAGAGTGGAGATGTATTTTTTTTCTTTCCACTGATAGCATCTATCGTGTGGCACTTAATAGTTCTTAAAAAATGTTTTCTGAATAAATGACCAAAGGCACACACTGGGAGTTCCCCCATCCCACTCCTGGCTTTTGTGCATGTTGAGCCTTCAGACAGTGAGCAGGTGAGACGTATCTTCTTCCCTCCTCTCAAAAGCCCCTCATCGTGAAGGAAAAAGTACATCCTCACCCTACCAACTCCATGTTCACTTTCTTTTAGTTTTCAAAGATAGCTTTCTTATTTTTCATACTAAGCGCATTTTTAAATCTTATTCTAATTTAGTAGCAATAATAAAATATATAAAACTGTGTAAACAGAGTGTACCTGAACATGGTCTGTTCCATCATAAGTGGGTTCTGAGACAAGTAGCATTTCATTGCTCCGGGAGATCCACTGGCTTCCTTCTTGTTCAGCTTCTCCTCTCACCCATGGGGTGGCCTCTAGCAACCATTCCACTCACCAGGGGATGGTTTCATTAACTGTTTAGTTAACTTGGTTATGACAAGCATACCTATGAATACTGTTTGCCAATTTCTTTATTTTCAGTAAAATAGAGAGCTTTTCCACTGCACTGAGCCTTTTGAAATTTGAAATTCATCCTTCTTGTAACAAATTAGGTTGAGTCACTGACAAGCCTTGAGTACCTTCTTAATAAAATAATTGAACTGTCTATTTTGCAATTAGACTTCAGGTGTAACCACTTTGTTTTACTTTTTTATAATTTTAAATAGACAAATTATTGTAAATGTTAAATCTGCAGTGTGGTTTGATTCTAGAAAAGGACTATTTCCATTGTTTTATAATAATTTGAAGCTGAGGATATTTTTTAAAATTTATGTTCATCAGTCTAGAAAATTAGTTTTTGGAATATCTTTCCACCTAGTTTCTTGAATTTTAAATATCTGCATCATATATATATATATATATATATATATATATATATATACACATATATATAGTAGATACTATATCTATATATCTATGATATAGACATTGATATATAGACATAGACAGTTTTCTAATTACCACCTCATAATCACATTCGTGTATTCATCTTTACTAATCAGAAGACTGAAAAAAAAAATCTTTTGAAGTGCATTTGCATTTACTTCATTTGCTACTGCATTTATTGCCATTAATAAAAGTCGTGCAACCAGCTTTTATTGATCATCCTTTTGATTCCAGGCTGCTGAGTACTCAGGAAACCAGAATGCTTAGATATACCGGACAACACTCCTTTCAAGGCCGATGTTCCAGTGTTGGAGACAAACATGTCAACTGTGACTCAGTGAGCAGCAGTGCTTCTGAGGAGGAGAATGAGCCAGGAGAGTGGAGGCTTCCTGAGGGCAGGCAGTGCCCTTCCAGCTTGGCAAGATCTGGGGGTCCAGGGGGCCAGCACTGAAGCCACCAAGCATTCTATACACAGGGGCTCGTACAGACTACTGAAGCAGTCGTTAGAAATGCAGTCAGGTTAGAAGTTCACCTGACATGTGTATACTGGGGACAGGTGGGTATGGTTGTGTTCATCTGTATTCTGAGTACAGGAGGCAGAGTGCTCCAGGTGGGCAGGCTATCTGGCATTTCCGTAGTTGTGTCAGGACATCCCCATGACTTGGTCTGGTCCTTGGAGGAACAGCATGAGCAGACATAGTGACTTGCCATCACCAGAATGCTGAGAGGCTTAGGAGATGAGGCCATGGCTAATAGGGAGGACAAGGAGGACGTGGGGACCAGGGCTCAGAAGGAATCAGCAGGAGGCAGAGGGAAGGCAGGTGGAGAGCACAGAGAAGGTGGGGAGACGTTTCAGCCACTACACAGACCAGTCTGAGAAGGTGGGAAGTCAGCAGGAGGTGGGTTAGGATGCAATGGCTGACCCTGAACAAGGACACCTGGGGCCCAGGGCAGTGGGAGTGGCTGGGAGAACTGGAGCAGAAGGCACCATCTCTCTTCTCCACGTGGCAGCTGCATATCAGACCTGGTCCATCTGTGACTTCCAGATCTACTCAGTCCTCCTTCCATGTAAATGCCTTCTTTCACTCTCAAGCAAACAGATTAAATTTGCCACAAAAAAAAGTTCCTCATCTAGAACCAAACCCTCTGCCTTTCAGGCCATGAGGCCATCATGATGTCCCCGCATGTGAGGCCCTAAAGCAAGTGTCCATGCTCTGCACCCACTGAATGGAATCCCCTCCTGGGAGGAACCTGGGAGGAGGCAGAGCTGGGTTGATGCAGGGCTCCCAGCAGCCCCGCCTCCCTGGGACCTGAGGCAAGTGGACCTACATCCAAGTGGCAGCAATGGAGGCTCAGTGGCAAAGTGGCTCTCTGGGTTTGGATGCCAGATGGAGCAACATGATTTCAATTTATTTGGAAATAAACAGGTAGCCAATCTTGATTCTAGATATGACATAGTCATATCTGTGTTTTAAGAAACTGGAGAAAATGAAGTGCCCAGATGTTTACAAGGCAGAGTCCATTGGGAGAGGCTTGAGGCAGGGGATTGTTAGAAGCTAATTTCCTTAAAGGGTCCCCAGGGCTGTGCCAGAAAGGGGCAGAAGAGGTGCAGCAGCAGAGTGGTGTGGGGGACTCTGGAGGAGAAAGAGGGAGGTCACGGATGCCTACTGTTTCCAGCATTTGTAACCAGAAGCATGTCTCATATTTGAAATCGGGAACCCAGAAAAGAAGACGTGGAGGAAAGGAGACTGGAATTAGGTGAAGCTTTAAAGGACCAGCAGCTTGAGAGGCCTGGCAGGCACAGGGAAGAGAAGGTCTCCAGACTCAGATATACCCAGGTTTGGGGAGATGTGTGCAGGGGACCTCTGTGTGATCCAACTGGGGGGGGAAAGCAATTGAGAGAACTAAAAAAAAGAAAAGTCCCAACAAATGCAGGCATCCAAGGCAAGCATGAAAGGAACGTTTAGAAAACAAGCTGCCTGAGAGGATGGAGGCCCGTTGAGAGGATGACTTCCAACCCAGAGAAGCAGCTCTGCCTGGGAGAGGCCCTGGCTGGGAACAGACCCTCCCAGGACCAAGGCCCAGCACCTGCAGGGCTGAGGCCAGACAACAAGTGAAGCCAGAGGTGAGTGCTGCTGGGTCATGTGATCAGGCGGCTTCCTGCCAATCAAGGTGAGGCTGAAGCAAAGGGCTCCATGTGGCAGGACCCAGCTGACTCAGGTACCAGGACCTGGGACTTCGAGGGAGCAGGAAGGGCGTTGTAGGTGCTAAGAGAGGCACCTGGGTAAGAAGACAGAAGGTAGATTTGTGTTGCACTAAAAAGGTGAAAGAAAACCACTGGAGCTTGCAAGCAAGTTCTGAGGTGCACAACTTGGTTTTCTATGTAGATGCTCCTCCCTGTACTCTGGGGTCACTCCTGCCGCCACACCTGGGGGTGTGGGCACTGCTCACTGAGCTGGGACCAACCACAGAAGCCAGGGAGGGAGAAGACCCTTGCCAGGACACAGCATGGTCCCTGCAAGGGTGACTGGAGAGACCTTCCAGCTGTCCTGACCCAGGCCTGGGGAAGTCAGGGAAGGCTTATAAAGGGGAGATTCAAGCACACTCACACAGCTCTCCCCTCAGTCTTGGAGCTTTGCTGGGAGATAATTTGTTTTATATATATTTTTTTTTTTAATTTTTTATTGTGGGTTGTTCAAAACATTACAAATTTCTTGACATATCATATTCCACACTTTGATTCTAGTGGGTTATGAACTCCCACCTTCACCCCATACACAGATTGCAGATTCACATCAGTTACACATCCATTGATTTACAAATTGCCATACTAGTGTCTGTTGTGCTCCGCTGCCTTTCCCATCATCCACCCTCCCCCCTCCCCACCTCTCCCCTCCCCTCCCCTCCTCTCTCTCTACCCCCTCCACTGTATAACCCTGAGGGTCTCCTTCCATTACCGTGCAATTTACCTTCTCTCTCCCTTTCCCTCCCACCTCTCATCCCTGTTAAATGCTAATCTTCTTCTCCTGTTCTTCGTCCCTACTCTGTTCTTAGTTACTTTCCTTATATCAAAGAAGACATTTGGCATTTGTTTTTTAGGGATTGGCTAGCTTCACTTAGCATAATCTGCTCTAAACAGACGTATTTGGTAACATAAGAAGTTCCCAATGTTTATTGGGAATATAATCATATGTCCAAGTCAGGTCAGACTTTAATGACTTCTTTCTCCAAATTCAATGTTGACTGGGCTTTGAAAATCAGTGAAATTTTTATGTTAATTGTGCTGCCCTCTTAACTGGAAGGGAGTTGCCCTTCCCTGAGTCACTCCAACATGTGTCTGTGTTAGCTCCTGCCCAGACCCTGCACACGACCCCATCTGCAGGTGTTTCCAGGACAAAGCATCCCAGCCTCTATGTTAAAAAGGGTTTCCTTGCTGTTGAATTTAACATCAGACCAAAGATAGTGACTATGTCTTTTACCACTCAAAGAGAGCAGGGAAAATCCAAGCTCCTGCTAAATGTAGTCAAAGCCAGTGCAGCATTTTCCAAGGGGAAGAACAAAGGGAGGCCCACCATGTTGGGCTGTCAGACACAGGAGCTCATGTGCTCAGTGCAGGTGGGAAGCAACATTGGTCATCAGGCATCCCCAAAAAGGCTAAGAGAAAGGAGAGCCACAGGAGATCTTTCCTGGCAGATATTAAGCTTCTTCCATCTCATACACCTAGTATTTTAAGGGGTGGAAAGACCATCTTGCCATGATCATGCAAAAGAAATGTAGTTATGCAATAAAGTTGAGCCAACTGTTTGCCTTTTCAAGAAAAAGGAATGACTGGCCTTGGTGGCATTTGGTGTCCATTGCTGGACCAACCTAGGGATGAAAAGTCCTGGAGAACTGAGGAGAGCCGGCCCCTCCTAGTTTCTTTTGCAGTCCCAGTGTCTAACTCTGCAGAGGTTGAATGTACTCCTAGATGTGTGGATAATCATATTGCTCATAACTCAACTCTTCACACCTTAAATTGAGCCATGATTGACTTTGGAGAAAATTTCCTCTCATATTAAATAGCCTTTTGTCTTGGCATCTAGGAACCAGAACTGTGCACTGGGCACTGTGAGTAGGGGCCAGGAGCAAGCAGTCAAGGCCCTGTGCTCCCTGGGGCTGGCTGGGGTGGACAGCAGTGGTCATAGAAGATCCAGAAGTACAGCCAGTGAGCTGGGTGCTCTCAGACAGCTGAGTGTACTGCCACCAAGGGGCAGGATGGCACCCAAGGGTGATGAGGCACAGCGGCCCTTAGGGATCCCTGGTGACCAGAGGGGCCAGGCTGTGCTCTGTGCGGAAGACCCAGCATCAGGCTGCAGATACTGCTTTCCTCTCTGATGTGAAGTGACCAGCTGACAGCAGGGTACATGTCCATGAGATGCCCATGCACACTCAGGAGGCATAAGCGAAACTGTAAACCCATTGCTGGGGACCATCCTCTCTGCGCTCTGCCTAATTGCTGGAAAACTGAGGTTCAGTGGCTCCCCTTTCTGGGCCTCCATTTCTCCAAGTAGAAAATGAGTGACTGCATCTGCTAATGGCTGAGCATTCCTCAGACACCACTCTGCTCTGTCTGAATGACATGTCACTACAGCATCAGGCAACACAGGGCAGTGGTGAGTCTCAGACATGCTTCTTAAAGGGAAAATTTGTTTCTTAATTGTTTGCCTAAAGAGACTAATGTACTTCCAAAAAATAAAAATAAATAAAACCTCAATAAATGTTAAAGCAAAATATCTTTCATTTATGTAGTGAGTCTGAAAAAATTTTACTGTGCAACAGTCATTTTTTTACAAAAGCATTCTCTTTACCTCAATTTTATTGCCAAGAAATGAAAAAAAGGAGGAAATTGTAGATGCATAAGAAAAATCCACTTTTAATAATGCCAAGTCATGTTCCTATATGAAATGTAAGAATTTGTAATCAGATTGTATAATCAGAGGGCCAGATATAATTTCTATAGGCCAAATTATTTCTAATTCCTATTTCAAACACTATGAATATTCTTGGGAATTTTTTCCACCCCCTTGAAGGACTTTTAAGCCATTAGCTCGTGTAGCATTCAACTACCTGCCAAGCATTTTATTAGTCTCTCCAAGCACGCAAAGTAAACCTCAACGTTCCTGTTGAAAAAATTCCAGGTTCTGAATGATAGAAAATAGTCTTAAGTTGCTTTAAGAGAACTTTCAAGGTAAAGCTGTAGAAAGACTGAGAGAAAACAAGAAAAAAGGAAGAAACCAACCGTCACCCAGGTTCGGGGGGAGGGGGAATTTTAAAGTAAGTGAATACTCAGTGCATCCTGGAGCTAGGTAGTGACCAGTGTCCATTTGTCCTATAAGACCACAAAGGCTGGAGGGAATAAGTGAGCTGGGCAGAGCCACCCAACTGGTGAGTAAAGGACCTGGCTTCAGCCTTCCAGGTCTTGCTCCAATGCCTCCACCCACATTCTGTCTGAGACCTGACCTGTCTTCCCTGGGACCATGTCTACAGAGGCTGCTGCAGCAAAGGCCTCAGCATTTGTAGAGCGCACTGTGAGGACTGCAATTCCGCCTTCTCTCTTTGTTCAGATACTTGGCAGTGGATGTATCTGGCTGTTCCCATTATTCTGGAATATACACTCTGAAATTAAGCCCTCCTCGATGGCAATACATTGAGTATTGCTGACCAATTCAAATAAGAGAACTTAATTAATTCAGTCTTCTTGGATGTTGTGTTATCTATGAGGATGGTGAAAGAATGGAACTCTCATTGATTTCAGATTTTCCTCTTCAACCAAGTCATCAAAGCTGACAGCCCAGCCCCCAGTCTCACTTAAAAGTGGCCTCAGTTCTAGCCCAAAGGAAATGCAGCTTTGTGTGTTCCTTTTTTTATCTGAACTAATAAATCTTTGAATAAATACTCAATCTCATTATGGCCTAAATGACACAGGAGACGTCCTTGTTTATGAATCAAGTAATCATTTCTGGCATGGTCTTGTCCTTAAAGGTTTTGATCTTCATCCATGTGGTTTACCTGATGATCACCAATTCTCTCACCATCTCACCATTGAGTTGACCTTATTTGAACAGGTTACATCTAAATAAATTACATTTCATTCCAAACTCCTCTTCCATAAAGGACACAACACATAGTTGACTGTCTTAAGATAGAAGACATTTGAAGCTAAGATGAGTAGCCATTTCTTTGGGGATCTTAAGAAGCAATTCTACTTAAAGAAGTTTGTAAAGTTTCCATATTTTATCAAAATTATTTTGTTTCTTAATACACTGAGTAGAAATGAGGAGAGACAAAAACTCATTCCTCCAAAGAATGAAATTAACAAACCACTGCTTGTTCATACTATCCTTGCTCTCTGCAATTTACTCTTATGTATGGTATTAAAACCTTCAGTGCCCAAGTGCCTGGAACACAGCAAACAGTCAAGGAAAAGCTACTAAGAAGTGCTGTGGAACTAATGAGTAGATACCTGGGAAGCCTTGGAAGAGTGCTACTCCCACTTTCTCCCTATTCTGCAGATAAGAGTGAGCTCAGAGGAGTAACAAACAAAGGCCAGATGCCTACTATAAGTGTCCCACAGCAGATCTTGGCTCTAATTTTGCAATAATTTATTTCAAGAATATTTATATGGACAATATCCACACCTTGATGATATTTGAATTTTTAACCACAGTCATAGTGGGCTATGAACTCACTGGTGAGTGTTTTTGAGACCTGTTGAAATAAAACCTCAGGTGATAACATGTGTCCAGTTGTCCTGACTGCCCTGAATTAAGTCACTTCCAGCACATGACAGATCTAAAGAACTGTTCCAGTGCAGACACTAGTAGAACGCCTCTCTCCATACTCCTCCTTAGGTTCTGCAGACGCTGAGATTTCCACTGGGAGTTCTGAGTGCCTCTGCAGCACTGCTTCTTCAGCAAACAGCGCCCCAGATGCCCATGTGGAAGGCTCTGGGCCAAAGGAACAGTGCTGCTGTTGGTGGCTGGGTTTCCAGAACTGCTTCACCTTGTCCTGTGCTTCCTCTTTCCAGGCATTTGGGTTTCCAACAGCAGTAGTGGGCTTTTGACTCCAGAGCCTTAGGACTCCAGAGCACTTCCTTCTTCTCCCTTTCACAGCTTCAGTGAAACCTGCAATCCATAGGGTAAGCTTTAAATTCTCACTTAAATCACTGGCTCCTTAAGTGACTGCTTCCCTGCATTCAAAGAGGGCCAGACTAATCTCTAGCCTGGATTGGTTCCTAGTGGGTTTTTTAAAAAATCTATTTATTCTTGCATTTTGTTTTGTTTTGTTTTCTTCCCTAAAGCAGCTGTGGACAGTGGTTTAAGAGGTGTGTGTGTGTGTGTGTGTGTGTGTGTGTGTTTGCTTTAATCATAGAAACCTTTGTTGAATTACTACATACAAATAGTTCCAACAACAAAGTAGATTATCAAGAAGATGGAGGAATAAGAAGAAGTAGAGAGAAAAGACAAAGAAGAAGCAGGAGAAACAGGAGGAAGAAGAGGTAGAGGCAGAGGATAGCAGGAGGACTTCTGTGGTGGATCTGGGGACACCTGCACACTGAACCTGCCCATTTAGCTCCACCACTGAAGCCATTCCCCTGTCGTTTAGAGACCCCTGAAGGGCCAGTGCAAAAGCACAGTTGAAAACTTTTCCTTCAGGATTCCAGAATTCAAAAAGAGCCCTTCTGTGTCCCCTCTGTTGGCCTAGATCCCAAGCAACATGTCCAGTTGGTGAGTGACAAGAGAGTGAAGAGTGCCTCTTCCTGCCCTTTCCTTACAGAATCCACAGTAGCTCCAACAAGAGGGCATGGGGGGCTGGGGATGTGGCTCAAGCGGTGACGTGCTCGCCTGGCATGCGTGCGGCCCGGGTTCGATCCTCAGCACCACATACAAACAAAGATGTTGTGTCCACCGAAAACTAAAAAATAAATATTAAAATTCTCTCTCTCTCTCTCTCTCTCTCTCTCTCTCTCTCTCTCTCTTAAAAAAATTCTTTAAAAAATAAAGAGGGCATGGGCACTAGGAGCCAGATTGGTTGCCACATGCTGCAAGACATCTGCTTAAAACCTAAGGACTTGAAGAATTCCATTTTAATACACTAACAGGGAAGTGAGCGCTAATAGCTCTAATTAAACCGTGGCTCCTCTCTCTGTTCGTCCCTGGGGTAATTAACCTTTTGGTTAAAAGACTTTTTTTCCTATTATCCATAAAGTGTTTGTGTTGATGTGCATAAAAAGAGTTAAAAACAGGGCTGGGGTTATGGCTCAGTGGTGGAGCGCTTGCCTAGCACGTACAAGGCACTGAGTTTGATTCTTAGCACCACATAAAAAAAAATAAATGAGATAAAGGTATTGTGTCCATCTACAACAAAAACAACAAATTCTTTAAAAAGAAAAAAGAGTTGAAAACAACCATCATGATGGACATGTGTTGCCAGTATCCCCAGCTGGGCACGGCTGTTGGAATAATGATCTCACTTGAGCCAAGTGTGTGGTGTCACGCAAAGGACGCAAACACTCGGGGAATCACACCTTTATTTAGGTTTTTATTTTTACCTTTTTAATTTTTTTATTTGTTTTAATTAGTTATACATGACAGTAGAATGCACTTATGCCCTTTGATATATCATACCTAGATGGGATATAATTTCTCATTTTTCTGAGTGTACGTGTTGTAGAATCACATTGGTCATGCAGTCACATATATACATACAGTAATAATGTCAGTTTCATTCTACTATCTTTCCTATTCCCACATCTCCTCCCCTGAGCTCCCTTCCTTCCCTCTACCTAATCTAAGGGAACGCTATTCTTCTCTAGTCCCCCAACCCCGCTGCCTTATTGTGAATTAGCATCTGCATATTAGAGAAAATATTCAGCCTTTGGTTTTTTGGGATTAACTCGTTTTGCTTAGCATGATATTCTCCTCCATCCGTTTACTGATAAATACCATAATTTCATTCATCTTTAAAGCTGAATAATGTTCCATTAAATATATATACCACATTTCTTTTGTCCATTCATCTATTGAAGCACACCTAGGTTGGTTCCATAGTTTAGCTACTGTGAATTGAGCTGCTATAAATATTGATGTGGTGGCATTACTGTAGAATGCTGATTTTTAAGTCCTTTGGGTATTAAACTGAAGAGTAGAATAGCTAAGTGGTTCCATTCCAAGTTTTCTGAGGATTATCCATACTGCTTTTCATAGTGATTGCCCCAAGTTGCTGTCCCACCAGCAATGTGTGAGTGTGCCTTTTTCCCCACATCCTTGCCAACATTTATTGTTGCCTCTATTCTTGATGATAGCAATCCTGACAGAAATGAGATGAAATCTTAGTGTAGTTTTGATTTGCATTTCTCTAATTGCTAGAGATGTTGAGCACTTTTTCATATATTAGTTGATCAATTGTATTTCTTCTTCTGTGAAGTGTCTGTCCAGTTCCTTAGCCCATTTATTGTTTGTGTTATTTGTTTTTTTATTTTTGGTGCTAAGTTTTTTGAGTTCTTTATATACCCTACAGATTAATGCTTATCGGAGGTACATGTGGTAAAGATTTTCTCCCAATCTGTAGGCTCTCTCCTCACATTATTGATTGTTTCCTTTGCTGAGAAGGAGCTTTTTAATATGAATCCATCCCATTTATTGATTCTGGATTTTACTTCTTGCACTTTAGAAGTCTTTTTAAGGAAGTCAGATCCTAGGCTGACATGGTGAAGTTTTGGGCCTCCTTTTTCTTCTATTAGGCACAGAATCTCTGTTCTAGTCCAAAAATTGATCCACTTTGAGTTGATTTTTGTGCAAGGTAAGAGATAGAGATTTTATTTCATTTTGCTACGAATGGGTTTCCAGTTTTGCCAGCACTATTTGTTGTATAGGCTATCTTTTCTCCAGTAAACATTTTTGGCACCTTTGTCTAGTATGACATAACCGTATTTATCTGGGTTTGTCTCTGTGTCTTCTATTCTGTACCATTGGTCTACAAGTCTATTTTGATGCCAAAACCATGCCATCTCTGTTACTATATCTCTGTAGTATAGTTTAAGTTCTGGTATTGTGATGCTTCCTGCTTCACTTTTCTTGCTAAGGATTGCTTTAGCTATTCTGGATTATTTATTTTTCCAAATAAATTTTATGATTCTTTTCTATTTCTATGAAGAATGTCATTGGGATTTTAATAGAAATTGCATTAAATCTGTATAACACTTCTGGTAGTCTGGACATTTTGACAATATTAATTCTGCCTATCCAGGAGCATGGAAGATCTTTCCATCTTCTGAGATTTTCTTCAATTTTTTTCTTTAGTGTTCTGTAGTTTTCATTGTAGAGGTCTTTCACCTCTTTTGTTAGATTGATTCCCAGGTTTTTTTGTTTGTTTTTGGTTTGGTTTTTTTTTTTTTTTTTTTTTGAGGCTATTGTAATTGGAGTAGTTTTCCTAATTTCTCCTTCAGTGGACTCATCGCTGATGTATAGGAATGTGTTTGATTTATGGGTGTTGATTTTATATCCTGCTACTTTGCTGAATTCATTTATCAGTTCTAGAAGCTTTATGGTGGAATTTTTTGGATCTTCTAGATATAGGATACCTTTATTTTTATCACTGCTTCCAGTATTGTCTTAAAACCTTGTTTGTGGGTTGGTCAGGATGTCACCAGCCTCTTACGTTCAGGAACTTGGTTATGTCCACCATCTTAAGATAAACTCCTATTTGGCTTTTGGTTCTTACTCTGAAGTTGTACACCTGATGTGCTCTGGCCCCCTGAGAATGTCATTTTCTCTGAGCATTGTTATGGATTCTCCTTCTTCTGCAAACTCTGGTCAACAGGTGAGGACTATGTGCACTTTTTTTTGTCTTTTTAAATTTCTCTCCCTTGTTTTTTTCTTCCCTTTCCCCTCACATCCTATTATATGTAATTTTGTATAATGATGAGGCTCTCCTTCCATTTCCATGAAATTTCCCTTCTCTCTCCCTTTCCCTCCCAGCTCTCGTCCCTGTTTAATGTTAATCTTCTTCTCATGCTCTTCCTCCCTGCTCTGTTCTTAGTTGCTCTCCTTATATCAAAGAAGACATTTGGCATTTGTTTTTTAGGGATTGGCTAGCTTCACTTAGCATAATCTGCTCTAATGCCATCCATTTACCTGCAAATGCCATGATTTTATTCTTTTTTGCTGAGTAATATTCCATTGTGTATATATGCCACATTTTTTTATCCTTTCATCTATTGAAGGCCATCTAGGTTGGTTCCACAATTTAGCTACTGTGAATTGTGCTTCTATAAACATTGATGTGGCTTTATCCTTGCAGTATGCTGTTTTTAAGTCCTTAGGGTATAGATGGAGGAGAGAGATAGCTGGGCGAAATGGTAGTTCCATTCCCAATTTTCCAAGGAATCTCCATGCTGCTTTCCATATTGGCTGCACCAATTTGCAGTCCCACCAGCAGTATATGAGTGTACCTTTTCCCCCATATCCTCACCAACACTTATTGTTGTTTATATTCATAATAGCTGCCATTGTAATGGGAGTGAGATGAAATCTTAGAGTGGTTTTGATTTGCATTTCTCTAATTGCTAGATGATGATGAACATTTTTCATATATTTGTTGATTGATTGTATATTATCTTCTGGGAAGTATTTGTTCAGGTCCTTGGCCCATTTATTGATTGGGTTATTTGGTTTTGGGGTGCTTAACTTTTTGAGTTCATTATATACCCTAGAGATTAGTGCTCTATCTGATGTGTGAGGGGTAAAAATTTGCTTCCAAGATGTGGACTCTCTATTTACCTCACAGATTGCTTCTTTTACTGAGAAGAAACTTTTTAGTTTGAGTCCATCCCATTTATTGATTCTTGATTTTAATTCTGTACCAAAGGAGTCTTATTAAGGAAGTGGGAGCCTAATCCCACGTGATGGAGATTAAGGCCTACTTTTTCTTCTATTAGTCACAAGGTCTCTGGTTTTATTCCTAGGTCCTTTATCCATTTTGAGTTGAGTTTTGTGCATGGTGAGAGATACAGGTTTACTTTCATTTTGTTCCATATGGATTTCCAGTTTTCCAAACACCATTTTTTGAAGAGGTTATCTGATATAAGATAACTGAAATTTTAGACCTTAATCCTTGTTAGGTGCCCATATCCAGGAATACAACAGGTGTCTACAAACTAATTGTGAATGTAACTTTACTAAACTACAGATATTAACTGAATTGTCTACACACATAATCATACCAACACAGTACATTAAAAGTAGTTTAAAATACTCATAAACTCTAATTAATTCTCAGCATGTAAAACAGGCCCATGTAGGGAAAGTATAAGCAGCTCTCCACAAACACTTCTCATAAACTTGAACAATATGCTTTGCACAAAGCTTTCTGGTGGCCTGGCAGCTCTAAAGGGAATCTCCATGATGCCCTTTCCCCCTGCTCACATCTGTTTCCAAGTGTCCTAAGACAACTTTCCAATGAACAATTTCTGCCACATTATTGGTAGCAGGGCACGGTGTATGCTCTGGGTACTCTAGAAACAGCAACCTCTTCTCAGGAGACACTTGCTTCAGTGCCTCCAGGAAGCTGGAACATTCAGACTGAAAGCTCCAAGCTGAACAAAAAGATCCTAGGAGGCCCTAAAGGCAGAAAGGACATGACAGTGCCACTCTCACTTGTGAGGTCTGTATGCTCTGACTGGGTGGTATCCACATATTAAAACTGAAGGAGTTTAAAGTCTGTAAGTTTTATTACAGGATAATGAAGAGGTTCTAGAAATGGACACTTATAGTCACAGAACAATGTGAATATATCAGTGCCACTGATCTGTACACTTAAAAATGGTTCAAATGGCAAATTTATGTGTATTTTACAATAAAAAATATCTAAAGATGCATTTTCTATTTTTCAGTGTTTTCTGCTATTATTTAGTAATCACAGTCATTAGGAGCACTAACCAGCTGGTGCAGTGGCACATGCCTGTAATCCCACTGGGAGGCTGAGGAAGAAGGATCATAAGTTCAAAGCCAGCCTCAGCAAAAGCGAGGCACTAAGCAACTCATTGAGACCCTGTTTCTAAGTAAAATACAAAATAGTGCTGGGGATTTGGCTTAGTGGCCAAGTGCCTCTGAGTTCAATCCCTAGTACAAAAAAAAAAAAAAAAGAAGTACTAACCATCAAAATTTGACAGCCCTGTATTTGAGATTTGGTTGTGCTTGCTGCATCTGTGGAACTTAAAAGCATGTCACTTAATTAAGCCTCAGTTTCCTCATCTGTAACACAGGAATCATAAAATGCTTACTTACCCATTATAGGTTGCTGTGAAATTTCAACTTGGTAGAGTTTTAGTACACAGAAGGGGCTCAATAAATGTTAGTTCTGATTTTCTTTTAGATTTTCATATCAATATGATTGTACTTTGTATAAGGAAGACTTAAAAAACGCTTTAGCATAAAAAGGCTGTTTATTTCTCCTTAGTTCTTAATATTACAGAGAACTATAAGACAACATGCCATAAAACACATTTCATATTATAGTCAAGTGATATAGAGCCCAAGTGTTGACCACTGAGTCAATGGTTAATAATATTAAAAGTATCACTTGTTGGTATTTAAAATTGTTGGTATTCAGATAAGCCACAATAACTTGAAA
Organism: Marmota monax; assembly: GCF_021218885.2. Taxonomy (NCBI): domain Eukaryota; kingdom Metazoa; phylum Chordata; class Mammalia; order Rodentia; family Sciuridae; genus Marmota; species Marmota monax. Next base: position 22,972 of record NW_026692961.1, read on the forward strand.
TACTTGAAATAATTTAAATATATATGTGTGTGTATAAACCTATAGATATCATTTTTTAATCAATTATAACATGTCATACAAAAACATTGGGCAGAAAAATACTTCACACATACAAAAACAGGCTATTTTATTTTTGTTCCTTTTACATCCTATTCATAAAATGATGAAACCCAGAAAATAGTTATAAAACTGGGTATTTTATACATGAAACAGATCCAGTCATGTACAACTCTCAAATTCTAAACAACGAGAGTTACTATACTCTCAAAATAAACTTAAGTAAATTTTGCTCAATTCTAATGAAATATACATTTTCACTAGTTGACAGTCCAGGTAGAAAAAGTATGTAAAATGATTTATAAGTCAAAACATTTCATACAAAAGGAATGGTTTTAACAAAACCCACACAATATCAAGAGAAAATGCATTGAATTTAAAAATTTCTAAAGTAGGCATTTTTTTTTTTTTTGCATTTTGTCCTGTCTTTATTAGTATTAGGTATTTAAACTCTGTGTTTTCATTTTCCAGAAGAAATGAGTGGAGGTCGGTGGGCAGATTTTCCATCTCGTGGCAAGAGTCTCCGGGACTGAATCCTCCTTGTCCACGCTTTCCCTGCAGATCCTTTAGAGATTCTTCACTTTGAGTGTGTGCTGCTGCAGGTTTGACAGCCATCCAGGAGGAAAACAAAAAACCAAAAAGTTCCAAATCTCCAATACCATCACCTTTGTCAAAGTTCCACCATCGTTGGGAGAAGGAAATAGATCCCAAAGTCCTGTCTCACAACTGTCTAAACCCAGCTCACGTTCCCTATTGGTAGGTGAACAATCCAACGCTTGGTGAATTCTGCTTCACAATGATAGGAAGAGCCGACATCGAAGGATCAAAAAGAAACATCACTATGAACACTTGGCTGCCACAAGCCAGTTATCCCCGTGGTAACTTTTCTGACAACTTCTGCTACATTGTTCCAACATGCCAAAGGCTGTTCACCTTGGAGACCTGCTGCAGATATAAAGTAGGCATTTGTTTAGACCATTATAGAAAATACCAAAAAGTTTAAAAATGTCATAAAATAAAAATTTATACAGATAAAACTAAGAGGTAAAAAACTATCCAATGTATTAAAACTATCTAAAACCTAATAAGATATAACTATATAATTTAAATTATATTATATGACATTATAATTTATACTATCATGATAATATAAATTATATTAATCTACATTACTTGTGATAATATAATTATTATATTATTGTTATTTATATTACTATAATTTATATTAACATAGTATATAATGTATTATTTGAATTATATAGTAGTATATTAATATAATATGATATTTATATTTAAATAGGCAATAATTTAAATTATATACTTTAGTTATATCTTATTTGGCTTTAGATGGTTTTGATATATTTGATGATGTTTTACCCCTTAACTTCATCTGTATAAACTTTTAGTTTATGACAGTTCCAAACTTTTTGGTATTTAAGTGCATTTTCTTTCTATAATTTAATTGACTACCACATCTAAAAACTGACAATTAGAATGCAATTAGATACAGATTAGCAAGCTTTTGGGCCATTATGTAATTAATATTTGTATGAAGTTAACTGCCAATTGAAAAATAAAAGCTTACATACATACCATATGTATGTGTGTAAGCTGTAACAAAAGTGGTCAAAGATTCACTATAATATTGTATGGGAAAAAATATATTCAAACCCTATAAAGATTTTTCAGGCACTTGCATTCAGAAACATTTTATAAATAAGCACTTAGCTTCACTCCATAATAAAGCTGGTTATCCCCTACCACACCTATTTGTTGAGAACAATATCATATATAAGGGATGCATTTAAGTGGATCATTTTATAGGGAAAATCATTTGAAATTTTAAAATCACAACACTTATTTTATGCAAAACTTCAAAAACACAGAATTTAAAGATAATACCAGTGAGGCACTATCATTCTATATGACTAAAACACTACCATTCTATATGACTAGCGAACACGATACAAGGCCAAAAGGCAAAATACATACTTTGGCAATCCTATACAAAAGGGGTTCTGTCAAAACGTTCTCTCAAAAAATAAACACAATACGTAAAAACGAAACAAGAAAAAGAAAAACTGAATTTTGACAACCTACACAAACTGTGGCATTTCAAATTCAAGGTCTTGTAATTCTTCCATTTGTTTTAGCCTGAGTCCCTGGCACATTGGATTCACGTCAGGCCGGCCGTGCTCTTCAGAGCGCTCTTTAGGCTCAGGAGCTGGCTGCAAAGCATAAGCTGATGTGCTGTCTGCCTCTGGAACATCTTTCTCCACATGACTCAGGGGAGTAAGAGCTGTGCTAGGAGGCACTGCTGCTGAAGGTGAAGCTGGTCTCTCCTCAATCCCCCTGACTTTGCTGGTCAGGGTACGTGGTTTGTAAAATGTTGTCCAGTGATGGGGCTGCAGTGTTCTTGCTGCTCTTGCAGGAGCAAGATGGTAAGAATGAGAGGACCGTCTTTCTGATGCCTCTCTTGCTGATCTGGCTGGCGTGTTGGGCTTTGTGGCACCAATGGAATGGTCACCACTAACTCTGATGCTCACTGTCATTTTTTCCTGGAGTGCACTAGGCACAATCACTGCACTCGTGCCAGTTAAGTTCTTTTGTTCACATTGTTGTCCCTGAGTTTTTTGTAGAAACTGCTGATCAAAGCCATAAAATTTGGAACAAACAGTAGGAGGGGTATCTTTGCTATTAAGTCCTTTAAAAGCAAGATTCTTGCAAAACTTGTCTGAATTTACATTTCCCACATTTCTGCTGTTTCCCTCACTAGGAGAGCTTGCAAGATGGAACCTATCTACAGACAAAATTGCATGTCCAATCTTGGTGGTTGGTGTATGCCTCTGTATGTCGTTCGTTGCCACATCAGATTTCAAACTAAGTGGTTCAGTGGTTTTACACATATCATCCATCTTTCGGGATAATGATTCAAGTTCTTTGTTATCTGAAAAAGAAAGATTTTTTTTTAACTTCATGGAGCTTGGTTAGTAACGAAGTGTGGTTAGTTATAAATGGTCACTCTCTCAAAACAACACAGTCTTATATATTTTCCCCAACATGATATTCTTAGTCATTGATGCAGAGGAATTACAAATTCACACAGCATTAAAGGTACATTTTGAATTAAAGCATTACTTTTTAAAAAATTATCTAAATCAATACAATAAATAATAACCACAAAGCACATCATGTGTTGGTTAAATAAAACAATAACAAAAAAAATTAACTCTTCCTGAAGTAACTTGTTTTAATATATTACCTATGAATGAATATTTTCTGGGTTAAGACTGTGCTGATTTCAACAGGCAGACACTAGTAACCGCAGAACACTAACACTATTCTATAGACCAATCAAAGCCATGTCCTGAATCCCAAGAACTTTGCCTCCTCCCTTCATCTGCTTTCCAGCTACATTCTGTCCATACTGAGGGCAACACACCAGAGAGGACTTGGATGCTCTCCCAGCTGATCCATTAATACATGGCAACATCCATGGGTAAAATTAAGGTTGAAGAGCTGTCAAAATTGCCATTCTGCTACTGGTTCTGGTGACTCCAGATTTACTTCCTTCTCTTTCTCCTCTAGTCTGGTCCCAAGGTCCCTGTTTTCTCACCTAGAACCCTAGCTCTTCACACTCTGTCTTTGCTGCATGTACCCCAGAAGCTCCTGTTGCTAGAAAGGTGCAGCCCTCTGGCCATGATCCTCCTCTCCCTGCTGAGAAACATCAGACAAACTGTGTGCCTTGCCAGTGGTCTGACGGCTTTCCAGTGGCCCTGTCATAGCCCATGGTCCTCATCCCTGCCACCTGCTCCTTCTCCCATATCCTTAGGCAGTGGTTTGCAGACAGGTGCCCACCAGCATCACTTGCAGGTCATCATCTCATCTGACCTCCTTCTTCAACTGAGGCTGCTGGCCTCTCTTCCCTGGTTCCCAGGCACCGCTCATGTGATTTGCTCTCCTGGGCCCTTCTCCAATTGATAGAAGGGAGCTGAGCCATTGTGGTTGGATGGTAACCACCAGAACATATTTACAGTCCTGCAGAACTTCTAGCACCATGAAGAGTACAGACTCTGCAGCCAGCTGCTTGGGTGCTGGCTCAGCTCCTGCTCCAGTTCTGCCCTGGGCAAGTCCATTGCACTAGCCCTTCCTGCCTTCCTCTGTCAAGACTGACTCCTATGTGGAGATATGTTGGCATGTGGTCTTAATGATCTACTAAGGAACAGGCTTAGAATTACCTGGTATGTAAGGAAAACTTGACAATATTTAAACACTATTTATTGTTATTACTATACCTACTTGGGATTCCAATTTCCTTGGACAGTGAAATAAGGTTACATTTAGGAATGAGACAGGATGAGGTTCAAATCCTGAATCAACAATAATTTAGGGACATGACCCTTGGCATTATTTACCTTCCTCAGACTGTTCGCTATGGCTTAAATGAGGCCAAGGTTCATAGCACAGAAGTGCTAATAAGATCAAATCAAGTAAATGGAATCAGTGAGTCCAGTGCTTTTCTTAGCAGATAGATAATTGACTCCCTTTGTTTTCAGACTTTGTCAGGCTATATTCATTGATATTTAATTAATTTTAGACATCAAATTTAACATATATGGCTATATTTTGAAAAAATTGGAATTTAGCTCCAGTAAAACAGTAACAAATGGAAGTTTTTTGATCACCTTAACAGAAACCATTCACTGAAATAAAATTAACAAAAAAACAATGAACAAAAGGACTGAGGCCAAGAAAATGGAAGACATGTGTGCTTAATGTGCTAAAGATAGGCCACAGGTAAAGGGACATCAAAAAATTTTAGGAGTCTATTTTTTTGAGTTTCAGGAGTCCACTTTATTTCTGCCTTGACTTTAATTGATGACAAGAAGTAAAACTAAAAACAAATCTCAGAAGGAGGACAAAAAAACATTTATGAATTCCAAGATATCTCCTTACAAGAAAGAAACAAAAAATGATATTAATTTAAATGACATTCATTAAACTTTCTCAATGGCTATCAAAGTTAACTAATAAAACCTTGAAGTTTGAACTTCCCTCAACTTCATTCACCTTGTTTTTAATCGAGACTTATTTGCAAAGTTTGAAAATATGTAAACATATATAGTACATGACCACTCACCAATCAGATATGCATCACATATTTCCAATGCATTTTGCTTCCATTCTGATTTCTCAAATGATGTAGCTGATTCAAAATTTTCACTTTCACTATCTGCAGTGTGGATACCCTATTAATGCAAAAAAAAAATTAAACTGAAAAAGCAAAATACACCTCAAAATAAACAGTTCAAAGACTGCTAAGTTATTAACATAAACATCACAAAGTTCTGATGTAATTCTATAATAATCAAAACTCACTTCCTTTGAAGAAAAATATTGTGACTTTGTGGAATGTTCTGGTGATATCACGGGTTTGGAAGGACAGCTTTTATCCACCAGAGGTGCAATAACACCTGTACTACATGTAACATTTTGTGACACTAGGAACTCATTGAAGATCATCTGTGAGTTGGTAATGAGGAACTCTACCAACAGGGCCTGATTGGCATATGCAGCAAGGGAGGAGGAGATAGTAACAGGAGCGGTTGCAGGTCTTGGCCTCATGAGACATGGTCCAAATACCACCCCCAAGTTTTTTGAATTCATCAGGTTTTCTTCAGAATGGTCTACTACCCTGAAAAGAAGAACACATAAAGTTTATGAGATTTGCCCATTAGAGGTCCTTAATGGTAGTTTACTATGAATTGAGAAGGGTCAAGAAAACATGGGCTATAGAAGTCTACAAAACATTTGTCAAGGGTCAAGTTTGGTGGGTCTAGGGAAAGAATCATTTGTTTGATCATAATACCACACACCAAACTGAGTTTCAGAGTACTATATTAGGATAAAATTCATGTAAATAGAAGGAACTACTGAACTCTTACCAGCAGAAGGAAAAAAAATACCCCTTAAAAAAATTGCTCCATCTTTGTATATACTCCCAGTTTCTGGAAACTGAAATATCACTGTCAATTTCTCTCACAGCCCACAGTTAGTTTTCTTTTTAAAAAATATTTTTAGTTAGTTACCTTTATTTTATTTATTTTTTATGCAGTGCTGAGTATTAAACCTAGTGTCTCACGTGTGCTAAGCAAGTGTTCTACCACTAGTCACACTCCCAGCCCCTGACAGCTAGTTTTCTAGCCTAGATGATTCTCTCTCCTGAACATCTCTCTGTTCTACTGCCACTATCAATGTTCTGGTTTTACTTCAAGCACTGGCTGCTTTTTAGTTCTATGACTATTCAAGGCGATCTGACGCTATCATGAATGGGGTAGTTTTCCTAATTTCTCTTTCAGAGGATTCATCACTGATGTATAGGAATGCATTGGATTTATGGGTATTGATTTTATATCCTGCTACTTTGCCAAATTGATTTATTAATTCTAGTTTTCTAGTGGAGTTTTTTGGATCCTCTAAGGATAGAATATCATGACGTCAGCAAATAATGATAGCTTGAGTTCTTCGTTCCCTATTCATATCCCTTTAATCTCTTTCATCTGTCTAATTTCTCTGGCTAGAGTCTCAAGGACTATGTTGAATAGAAGTGGTAAAAGAGGGCATCCTTGTCTTGTTCCAATTTCTAGAGGAAATGCTTCCAATTTTTCTCCATTTAGAATAATGTTAGCCTTGGGTTTAGCATAGATAGCTTTTACAATGTTGAGGTATATTCCTACTATCCCTAGTTTTTCTAGTGTTTTGAACATAAAAGGGTGCTATATTTTGTCAAATGCTTTCTCTGCATCAATTGATATAATCGTATGATTCTTTTCTTTAAGTCTATTAGTGTGATTAATTAATTTATTGATTTCTGTATGTTGAATCAATCTTGCATCCCTGGAGTGAACCCCACTTGATCATGGTGCGCTATTTTTTAAATATGTTTTTGTATGGGATTGCCAGAATTTTATTGAAAATTTTTTGCATCTATGTTCATCAGAGATATTGGTCTGAAATTTTGTTTCCTTGATATATCTCTGCCTGGTTTTGGTGTCAGAATGATACTAGCTTCATAAAATGAATTTGGAAGGGTTCCCTCCTTTTCTATTTCATGGAATAATTCAATGCCCTTCAATATATGAATGGATAAATAAAATGTGGTGTATATATACACAATGGAATGTTACTAAGCATTAAAAGAGAATTAAATTATGGCATTTGCAGGTAAGTGGATGAAGTTGGAGAATATCATGCTAAGTAAAGTAAGCCAATCCCAAAACACCAAAGGCCAAATGTTCTCTCTGATAAGTGGATGCTGATCCATAATGGAGATGATGTTGTAGAAAGAAAGGAAAATTTTTGACTGGGTCAAGGGGAAGGAGGTAAGGGAAGAGGGCATGAGGGTAGGAAAGATGGTGGAATGAGATGAACATCACTACCCTAGATGCATGTATGACTGCATATTTGGCGCAATTCCAAATCATGTACAACCAGAGAAATGAAAAGTTGTGCTCCATTTGTGTATAATGGATCAAAAAGCTTTCTACTGTCATGTATAACTGATTAGAACTAATAAAAAAATTTAAAATAAATTTTTAAAAAAGGAGATCTGAATTACAGAAGGCCTCCCCTCCAACGCATTTTTCATATTGCTATCAGAAAGATCTATCAGGCAAATCTGAGCATGTGAAATTCCTGATTACAAGTCTTTAGTGGGTACAGAAATAATATGGTCAACTCATCTGCCAGGTACATAGATTTTCTTATCATGCCTGTAGGTAGCTCAGTTCCTGCTACTTCTTGCTATATTATAGCCTAATGAAATTATATTTTCCAAATGTAAAATGTTTTCTTGTGTCTCCATGTCTGTTACCCTCTGCCTAGTATGCTCTTCTGCACATTCTCTACCAAATCCCACTCAGTTCTTAAAATCTGACTCAAGGGCTTGCCTCCTCTGTTTTACCCCTAATCCCAAACTTCCTCTGCATGCCTTCATGCTGTGCACAGCTACTAGAAAAAGGATGACGCTGTACTGTGGTTATATACAGATCTGTCCCCCAAGATGATAAGCCCACTAACAGAAACCCTGTGTTTCCATGCTGGTTTGCCCAGCCAGAGCCTGGCATACAGGGGGCATCTGAGGGAACAGTGTTGGCTGCATGAACATATATTCAATGTCTCCCTTTCCCAACATAGAATAAAAACATCATAAAAAATGAAACAATCATTTTGAAAACACTACCACAACAGTATAAATGTACTTAATACTGTTGCACTGTACAATTTAAAATGGTTAAGACAGTATAAAAATTCATACCGTTTAAGATGTATGATAAGGTAATGAAGACTGTTAAAATTTGATGTTGGCAATTGTCTTAGAAGGACCTTGCTTTTTAGAAGAATTCGGTTTATTTCTATACACATATTTGGGTATGTTTTGTCCTTAGGGTTATCATTTTTGGTATCTTGCTCTTCATTAATATGTTGGATCTCTTGTGCAAGGTCCATAAATTCCTTGTACCATCGGAATAAAATCAATGGTTCTGGGAGCTAAAGAAATAAAATTACATTAAAAATTACATTACATTACATTAAAAATATCTCTTTTTTGTTAAAAATCAACAATTAGTGAGAGTTACTCAAATGATTTTTTTATCATTTCAGTGTACCTATGGCTACTTGATGTTCTATATTATCTGTAGAAGGTTAGGGTGTTGCCCTATGATCAGTTTGTATCCTCACCACTCTGGGGTTTGAAGCAAGTCACTTAACCTCTTGGAGCTTTAGGTAATAATGAAGGCTACTCTCTAACACTATTGCAAGAATTGAGCAGTTTCCCACATAAAAGTCTTGGACATACAAAATTCCTAAAACAGAATGCAAGTTTATCATATTGGACCCAATTCATCTCCTCTCCCTTACTGGCTAATAAAAGAAATAAAGGATGACACATTATGAGACTTATAGTCATTCAAAGGTATCAACCTCCATTTCTCAGTTGAGGTATCTGTAAAATGTGATTAAAGAGTTATCAATACTTTCCTGAAATAACATTGTAGATCCAGCAATTAATACTTAATTTCTTTCTCTCCTGCAACCCCACTAAAATACAGTAGGCCAATGAGGACTAGGAAAATAGAGAAAACAAAAGCAACAATTCACAAATAGAAGAGCAGATTAACAAGTCCTGATGCAACAGTTCCAAGAAAGCTGACCCCTTATCACTCAGCATGATTTTCAGAATCCTAAAGGGACTTGGACAATAAGTACCAGGTCCTCTGACCTTGGGGTAGGGTGCAAGTGGGCCAGCTGAGACAGCTTAGCTCTCTATAGAATCCTGTCTCTACTCCATGTTCTCGAGCAATCTCCTTCCTAAAAATCTGGAAATGTTTTCTCTGGGCAACATGATACAGAGGCTCTCTGAATGGGGGCAATGCCAAACCTAAGGAGCAGAGAGGTGACTGTCTGAAAATGGGGATTTGTTGGCTGTATGCACACTGAATGCACAGATCTTGCAATCATCATTCCCACCCTGGCTCCCACAGTATTGGTACCATATCTCTAGGCAAGGAAAACCCTTTTCCAGGGGGGATCAAACCAGTCCAAGACAGGGAACTAGAGACATGTAATCAGGCATATATCAAACGGTCCATCTAGATCACTTTATAATAAAGTTCCAAGTTTTTAAAAAGCCTTGATGTGTTCAAGAGCTTCCAAAGAGATTTCAAGTCCAAAATCTAACATAACTAGACATCATTAAAGACAAAAATCAAAATGGGTATAAAAAAAACAAATTGAAGGTCTAAAACTATGCTGTCAATATGCTGACCACTAGTCATATATGGTGAAAAAGTACTGGAAGTACAACTGATCAAAATTAAGATGTGCTCTAAATGAAAAAATAGATACTAGATTTCAAAGACTAAGAGCTCAAATATAAATCAATAAATAAATATCTCATAATTTTAAAATAATATTCAAAATGTTAAATAATATATTAAAATTAACTTTACCTATTTTTAAAATTTTATATGGCTATAGAAAATTTAATGTTATATATGAGGGTCACATTGTATTTATACAGAGGGTTTAGAGGCTAAATAGAGAAAAGAACCCTTACAAAAAAATCTATGACTATCCACAGGAAAATAGCATGATATGGTCATTTTAAAAAATGTTATCAAAGGAATAGAAAATCATAATACTTGAAAATTAAAATATGATCTCAGGAATGAAGTAATTTATATTAGTCAAGAAGATAAAGCTGAGGAAATGTCTTAGAAAGTTATTGAAGAAAGAAAGAAGAAGAATACAGGAAAGGTAAGGGAACTAAAGAACCAGTATGGGTTATTGAGTATGCAAACAAGAGCTTCAACTAGAGAGTACAAAGAAAGAGGGGGAAATGGGCAATAAAAATCAAGAAAAATTCAAAGAACTAAAGCACTGACAACTATCAGAGCTCATGGAGTGTCCAGAATAGTGGATGGAAATATATCCACATCATTATTCATCACTGTAAAATCTTAGAATAATGTGGCATTGGAGAGATTCTATTAGCTATAGAGGGACAAAACAATAGGCACAGAGTTAGGAATGAAATAAGACGGATTCACTGTGTGAACAGAACAATAACAAAAAACCTTGCCTTCAAAATTCAGAGGAAAAAGAATTTCCAGCCTACAATACTAAAAAGTCCCACACTATCTACACTAGTCCATTTCTGTCAAGACAGTAGGAAAACATTTACAGAGAACAGGTTTCAAATATTTTATCCTACTTAAAGGACAAACGTAACCAAAACAGAATACCCCCCAAACAAGGAAAACAGGAGAGGTGTTCCATCACAAAAGAGAGGAGAGGAGAGGAGAATGATCTCAGGATGACAGCTAATAACCCAATTAAAAAGGATCTGCAAGGGAGCAAAAGAACAACAGAGAAGGACAGATTAAGGACTTATCAGCATGACCCTATCATTATCTCTTCATTTTCACCCAGGGATAGATGCCAGCTGGATCTGACCCAAATCATTTTGTACTTGGCTCATGACAAAATGCCAATTAAGTTCCTGTAACCCCTCTGTAAGCCGCTGCCTAAAGCCAGCAACGTCACTTCACTCCACAGATGTGTGTGTGTGTGTGTGTGTGAGTGTGTGTGTTTACCTATTCCTGCAAACTGCAGGTATAACAGTGAACATAGAAAATGACAATATAGGACAGCCCACTCCCTGACCATATTCCTCCTAGACTTCTAGTATCCACCTTATAGGAAGAGTTATGCCTGTTGCCCCAAATATTATGAACTTCATGGCCTTGCCTACTAACCTCTCAAAATAGCTATTTTGAAACATCACTGAAGGCAAAGCTAGACTATGATCTAGATACTGTCCTACTTATTGAATATTCCTAACAGTGTGAACACTGGCCTTTACTTATACAGATACATTTATGCTTTTAGTCAGTGTTCTAAAACTTAAAGATAACAAAAACTTAATGAGTGTTATTTATTCCTGTATGTTTATCCCTTTAACATGGTTAGGAGGGACCTCCAAGATGGAGTTGGGAGGCTGCAACATGGAAGAGGTACATGGAAGTCTTGTACAAGGAATAGTAATATTTTATTTTCTTAAGTGGAATTTGGTTTTATTATTATTGTTCTTTAAATTGTATGTATATTTTATATACATTTTATGATCTGTACATTAATAATGAGAAAAACATCAACATGGGAGGGTCAGTGGAGTGGAGTGGGGAGATAAAGGGAGGAAAAAAGAGAACCGAAGTAGAGTGAGTCAGATCTATGCATGTATGAAATTGTCAGGATGAACCTAGCTACTATGTATAAATATAATGCTCTAATCAAAAAAATAGAAAGACATCGACATAATCTGTGCCAATGAAAATATATGAAATATAAAATATATTTTTGCTCTTTTTATTTGATGTACTTTACAATAAAAACTTTACCTGTCGAAGGTATAATTTTAAGGCTTCACAGATGTCGTGTGAATTAAATTCTGACATGTCTACCAAATGCATTCCATTCTCCAAAGTTTGACACAGTTTTGCAGTTTTTGCTTTGTTTCCACTGACACGATAAATTCCCTTGAATAGAAAAGAAAAAAAAAGATGCAAAATTCTATTTAAGTACAAAGGGCTAAATTTAGACATCTAAACATATTTGATGTATCTCCTTCAATTTGTATTAGTATTTTAGGAAAAAAAAAACAAGTTAAAGTAAAATAAATTAACATTTCCCAAATAAATGTGAATAAATTCAGTTATTAAAAACTGAGAGTATTGATTTTCTTAAAGTCTCTTTTTCATTAAAACAAATCACACAGGCATTATGTTTTAACAACATACCTGTAAACACAAGGCTGTCTTTTCAATCTCTGAAGCACATATTTTGAGTATAAAAGGAATGCCATCTGGCTCCTTTTTTGTAACTCGTGTAAATTCTGCTCCAAATAAGTGTGTTTTCCCCAGAAGTTTCCGGTGACCGCAAAAGATAACTAAGTTTTCCATACATTTATGATGACAAACAAGGAGACACTACAAGAAAATGATATTTTAAAACTGATTAACTCACCCTAAAACTATTCAAAACTAAGCAAACTACAGCCAGACTAATAACAACAAAAATGAGTTAAAAAGTATTACTTGTGGTTTATGAAATATATTTAACAGCAAAACAAAGTAGAAAACTATAGAAGATAAACTGTGGGACTTTATTAAAAATGTACTGGCAGAGCCAGGTGTGATGGCATATGCCTATGATTCCAGCTACTTGAGGGGTTGAAACAGGAAGATCACAAGTTGAAGGCCAGCTCAACATAGAAAGACCACCATTTCAAAACACAATTTAAAAAGGGGTGGGGATATTGCTCAGGGGTAGAGTGCTTGCCTGGCATGCACAAGACCCTGAGTTTAATTCCCAGGAGTATAAACAACAAATTTATATATATATAAATAAATAATATATATATATAAATATATATATATTTAATACATGTGTGAGAATACATACACATCTCCTAATAAGTAAAACCATAACAAAAAAAGTATATAGCAAAAAAAATAAGGGGGCCAATGTGATTCCAAAAATATCTTACCTCCTTACATTTAACACCTTGGAACACTACAATGCCTTCACAATATCTGCATTTTGAGGGGGATTTCAATTTTCGGAACTTGTGAGTAACAGCTGCCTTTGACATCAATGGTTTCTTAAATGCTCCAAGGGAACTGGGTTCTTATGACAGAAATATAAGAAGGGTAAAATGACAAAAAAAATATACTAGATGATATTGTACTTGGAATAATTTTTAGACTTTGAGATTATTCATATATTATAAAAAGCTATTATTTTGAGTTTTTAACATGAAAAAAATCTCCTTTATAGATCTCTTTTACAAAACACAAACTTTTACTCAACATTTTATTCATGAGTAAAAATCACCATCAAACCAATAAAATTTTTAAGATACTATGGCATAATGTTTTTAGAATCAGCACATTTAAGCCAGGCACAATGGTGTATGCCTGTGATCCTAGCAACTCAGGGGGCTAAGGCAGGGGAATCACAATTTTGATGCCCACCTCAGCAACTCAGTGAGACACTGTCTTGAAATGAAAAATGAAAAAGGCTGAGGATGGCAGCTCATTTGATAGAGTATTCTGGGTTCAGTCCCCAGTACCAGGAAAAAAAGAATCAGCATATTTATACTTAATAATATTAACATGCCCTTTACACAGTTGGTAAGTATGTTCATAGGTGGCATATAAATGCTATAAATGTTTGAAAGAAATACAATTACATGAGGCGAGTATGTTAGAATTATTTACATTAAGGATAAAGCTCCTCTTAATTCATTATAAAATTACAGGCAATCTAGCTTATTATATTTTAATATTATATTGGTATTACAGGTATCAAATGTACAAAATTAATTTATGAGAGTCTAATTTGAGTCACTAAGGTAACTGACTTTACTTTTATATCCTTCGACACCCAAAACATTCCTTATTCTCAAGAAGTACACTGAATCTGCTCCTCCTGCTTGGTTTCTTATACACTTTCTTTCTTTCTTTCTTTCTTTCTTTTTTTTATTGTTGGCTGTTCAAAACATTACATAGTTCTTGATATATCATATTTCACAATTTGATTCAAGTGGGTTATGAGCTCCCATTTTTACCCCATATACAGATTGCAGAATCACATCAGTTACACATCCATTGATTTACATATTGCCATACTAGTGTCTGTTGTATTCTGCTGCCTTTCCTATCCTCTACTATCCCCCCTCCCCTCCCCTCCCCTCCCCTCCCCTCTTCTCTCTCTGCTCCCTCTACTGACATTCGTTTGTCCCCCTTATATTATTTTTCCCCTTCCCCTCACTTCCTCTTGTATGTACTTTGGAAAACTCTGAGGGTCTCCTTCCATTTCCATGCATTTTCCCTTCTCTCTCCCTTTCCCTCCCACCTCTCATCCCTGTTTAATGTTAATCTTCTTCTCATGCTCTTCGACCCTACTCTGTTCTTAGTTACTCTCCTTATATCAAAGAAGACACTTGGCATTTGTTTTTTAGGGATTGGCTAGCTTCACTTAGCATAATCTGCTCTAATGCCATCCATTTCCCTGTAAATTCTATGATTTTGTCATTTTTTAATGCAGAGTAATACTCCATTGTGTATAAATGCCACATTTTTTTTATCCATTCATCCATTGAAGGGCATCTAGGTTGGTTCCACAGTCTTGCTATTGTGAATTGTGCTGCTATGAACATCGATGTAGCAGTGTCCCTGTAGCATGCTCTTTTTAGGTCTTTAGGGAATAGACCGAGAAGGGGAATAGCTGGGTCAAATGGTGGCTCCATTCCCAGCTTTCCAAGAAATCTCCATACTGCTTTCCAAATTGGCTGCACCAATTTACAGTCCCACCAGCAATGTACAAGTGTACCCTTTTCCCCACATCCTCGCCAGCACTTGTTGTTTGACTTCATAATGTCTGCCAATCTAACTGGAGTGAGATGGTATCTTAGGGTGGTTTTGATTTGCATTTCTCTGACTGCTAGAGATGGTGAGCATTTTTTCATGTACTTGTTGATTGATTGTATGTCCTCCTCTGAGAAGTGTCTGTTCAGGTCCTTGGCCCATTTGTTGATTGGGTTGTTTGTTCTCTTATTGTCTAATTTTTTGAGTTCTTTGTATACTCTGGATATTAGGGCTCTATCTGAAGTCTGAGGAGTAAAGATTTGTTTCCAGGATGTAGGCTCCCTATTTACCTCTCTTACTGTATCTTTTGCTGAGAAAAAACTTTTTAGTTTGAGTAAGTCCCATTTGTTGATTCTAGTTATTAACTTTTGTGCTATGGGTGTCCTATTGAGGAATTTGGAGCCCGACCCCACAGTATGTAGATCGTAGCCAACATTTTCTTCTATCAGACGGCGTGTCTCTGATTTGATATCAAGCTCCTTGATCCATTTTGAATTCACTTTTGTGCATGGCGAGAGAAAGGGATTCAGTTTCATTTTGTTGCATATGGATTTCCAGTTTTCCCAGCACCATTTGTTGAAGATGCTATCCTTCCTCCATTGCATGCTTTTAGCCCCTTTATCAAATATAAGGTAGTTGTAGTTTTGTGGATTGGTTTCTGTGTCCTCTATTCTGTACCATTGGTCCACCCGCCTGTTTTGGTACCAGTACCATGCTGTTTTTGTTACTATTGCTCTGTAGTATAGTTTGAAGTCTGGTATCGCTATACCGCCTGATTCACACTTCCTGCTTAGCATTGTTTTTGCTATTCTGGGTCTTATGTTTTTCCATATAAATTTCATGATTGCTTTCTCTATTTCTACAAGAAATGACGTTGGGATTTTGATTGGCATTGCATTAAACCTATAGAGAACTTTTGGTAATATCGCCATTTTGATGATGTTAGTTCTGCCTATCCATGAACAGCGTATATTTTTCCATCTTCTAAGATCTTCTTCTATTTCTCTCTTTAGGGTTCTGTAGTTTTCATTGTATAAATCTTTCACCTCTTTTGTTAGGTTGATTCCCAAGTATTTTATTTTTTTTGAAGATATTGTGAATGGAGTGGTTGTCCTCATTTCCATTTCAGAGGATTTGTCGCTGATATACAGGAATGCCTTTGATTTATGCGTGTTGATTTTATATCCTGCCACTTTGCTGAATTCATTTATTAGCTCTAATAGTTTCTTTGTAGACCCTTTTGGGTCTGCTAGGTATAGAATCATGTCATCTGCAAATAGTGATAATTTAAGTTCTTCTTTTCCTATTTTGATGCCTTTAATTTCTTTCGTCTGTCTAATTGCTCTGGCCAGTGTTTCGAGAACTATGTTGTACAGAAGTGGTGAGAGAGGGCATCCCTGTCTTGTTCCAGATTTTAGAGGGAATGCCTTCAATTTTTCTCCATTCAGAATGATGCTAGCCTGAGGCTTAGCATAGATTGCTTTTACAATATTGAGGTATGTTCCTGTTATCCCTAGTTTTTCTAGAGTTTTGAACATAAAGGGATGCTGTACTTTGTCGAATGCTTTTTCCGCATCTATCGAGATGATCATATGATTCTTATTTTTAAGTCTATTGATGTGGTGAATAACATTTATTGATTTCCGTATATTGAACCAGCCTTGCATCCCAGGGATGAATCCTACTTGATCATGGTGCACAATTTTTTTGATAAGTTTTTGTATCCGAGTGGCCAGAATTTTATTGAGGATTTTTGCATCTAGGTTCATTAGAGATATTGGTCTGTAGTTTTCTTTCTTTGAAGTGTCTTTGTCTGCTTTAGGTATCAGGGTGATGTTGGCCTCATAGAATGAATTTGGAAGTTCTCCCTCTTTTTCTATTTCCCGAAGTAGCTTGAAAATTATTGGTATTAGTTCCTCTTTAAAGGTTTTGTAAAACTCTGCTGTATACCCATCCGGTCCTGGGCTTTTCTTAGTTGGTAGTCTTTTGATGGTTTCTTCTATTTCCTCAATTGATATTGGTCTGTTTAGGTTGTCTATATTCTCCTGACTCAATCTGGGCAGATCATATGACTTAAGAAATTTATCTATGCCTTCACTATCTTCTAATTTATTGGAGTATAAGGATTCAAAATAATTTTTGATTATCTTCTGTATTTCTGAAGTGTCTGTTGTGATATTGCCTCTTTCATCCCGTATGTTAGTAATTTGAGTTCTCTCTCTTCTTCTCTTCGCTAGCATGGCTAAGGGTCTGTCGATTTTGTTTATTTTTTCAAAGAACCAACTTTTAGTTTTGTCAATTTTTTCAATTGTTTCTTTTGTTTCGATTTCATTAATTTCAGCTCTGATTTTAATTATTTCTTGCCTTCTACTTCTTTTGCTGTTGTTTTGCTCTTCTTTTTCTAGGATTTTGAGATGAAGTATGAGATCATTTATTTGTTGGTTTTTTCTTTTTTTAAGGAATGAACTCCAAGCAATGAATTTTCCTCTTAGAACTGCTTTCAATGTGTCCCTTAGATTCCGATATGTTGTGTCTGTGTTTTCATTAATCTCTAAGAATTTTTTAATTTCTTCCTTGATGTCTTCTATAACCCATTGATCATTCAGTAACCTATTGTTCATTCTCCAAGTGATGTATTCTTTTCCCTTCCTTCTTTTATCGTTGATTTTCAGTTCCATTCCATTATGATCAGATAGGATGCATGGTATTATCTCTACTCCTTTATATTGTCTAAGAGTTTCCCTGTGACATAATATATGATCTATTTTTGAGAAGGATCCATGTGCTGCTGAGAAAAAAGTGTAACTGCTTGATGTTGGGTGGTATATTCTATATATGTCAATTAAGTCTAGGTTATTAATTGTGTTATTGAGTTCTATAGTTTCCTTATTCAACTTTTGTTTGGAAGATCTGTCCAGTGGTGATAGAGGTGTGTTGAAGTCTCCCATGATTATTGTATGGTGGTCTATTAGACTCTTGAACTTGAGAAGAGTTTGTTTGATGAACATAGCTGCACCATTGTTTGGGGCATATATATTTATGATTGTTATGTCTTGTTGGTGTATGGTTCCCTTGAGCAGTATGTAGTGTCCCTCTTTATCCCTTTTGATTAACTTTGGCTTGAAATCTATTTTATTTGATATGAGTATGGATACTCCTGCTTGTTTCCGAAGTCCATATGAGTGATATGATCTTTCCTAACCTTTCACCTTCAGCCTATGTATGTCTTTTCCTATCAAATGTGTCTCCTGTAGGCAGCATATTATTGGGTCTTGTTTTGTGATCCATTCTACTAGCCTGTGTCTCTTGATTGGTGAGTTTAAGCCATTAACATTTAGGGTTATTATTGAGATATGGGTTGTTGTTCCAGCCATATTTGTTTATTTATGTTACTAAACATGGTCTGTTTTCCTCTTTGATTATTTTCCCCCATTTAGTGTCCTACCTCCCACTGTTGGTTTTCATTGTTATTTTCCATTTCCTCTTCCTGTAATGTTTTTCCAAGGATGTTTTGAAGAGATGGTTTTCTAGCTGCAAATTCTTTTAACTTTTGTTTATCGTGGAAGGTTTTAATTTCATCTTCCATCCTGAAGCTTAATTTCGCTGGAAACACAATTCTTGGTTGGAACCCATTTTCTTTCAGTGTTTGAAATATGTTATTCCAGGATCTTGTAGCTTTCAGAGTCTGTGTTGAAAGATCAGCTGTTATCCTGATTGGCTTACCCCTAAATGTGATCTGCTTCCTTTCCCTTGTAGCTTTTAAAATTCTCTCCTTATTCTGTATGTTGGGCATCTTCATTATAATGTGTCTAGGTGTGGGTCTCTTATGATTTTGCACATTCGGCGTCCTGTAGGCTTCTAGGATTTGGGGTTCTGTCTCATTCTTCAAGTCTGGGAAGTTTTCTCGTATTATTTCATTGAATAGATTGCTCATTCCTTTGGTTTGAAACTCTGTCCCTTCCTGTATCCCAATGACTCTTAAATTTGGTCTCTTGATGTTATCCCATATTTCTTGGATGTTCTGCTCATGGTTTCTTAACAGTCTTGCTGAGCTGTCTATGTTCTTTTCAAGTTGAAATACTTTATCTTCATTGTCTGATGTTCTGTCTTCTAAGTGTTCTACTCTGCTGGTAATATTCTCAATTGAGTTTTTAAGTTGGCTTATTGCTTCCTGCATTTCTAGGATTTCTGTTTGTTTGTTTTTTATAACCTCTATTTCCCTGTATAGTTGATCTTTTGCTTCTTGGATTTGTTTATGTAATTCATTGTTGAAGTGATCTTTCATTGTCTGATTTTGCTGTCTGATGTCTTCCTTGAGACTCCAGATCATCTGAAGCATGTATATCCTGAATTCTTTATCTGACATTCCATCTGCTGCAGCTATTACCTCTTCTAACGTTGAGTTGACCTGCAATGCTTGTGGTCCTTTCTTTCCTTGTCTCTTCATACTGTTCGCGTTCCTTTCTACTTGGTGAAACTGTTGTGCTATTGAATTTTCCCCCTATATATTTATATTGGTCTTGTATAGTTGCAAAGTCTCCCTCGCAGGCGCGGGCGGCGGCTCTGTCCCTCTGCGGGCCGCTAGGCTTGTTCTGTCGGTGGTCACAGTTCTGTCTACTTTGCAGGTGCAGGCAGCGGCACTGCCCCTCTGCAGGCATCTGGGGCTGTGCTGCCAGTGGGTCGCAGGTCCGCCTACCTTGCAGGCGCGGGGGGGGGCGGCTCTACCCTTCCTCAGGCCACTGGGCCTGTTCTGTCTCTCGGTTGCAGGTCTGGCCTGTTCTGATGGTGGTCACAGTTCCGTCTACCTTGCAGGCGCGGGGGGGAGGGGGAGGCTCTGCCTCTCAGCAGGCCGCTGCTCCTCTTCTGCCGGTGGGTCGCAGGCCCGCCTACCTTGCGGGAGTGATTGGAAGCTCTGCCACTCCGCGGGCCACTGGGCCTTTTCTGTCAGTGGTCACAGTTCCGCCTACCTGACAGGCGCGGGGGGTGGGGGGCGGCTCTGCCCCCCAGCAGGCCGCTGGGCCTGTTCTGTGGGTGGTCACAGTTCCCTCTACCTTGCCGGCGCAGGGGGAGGGGGCGGCTCTGCCTCTCAGCAGGCCGCTGCTCCTCTTCTGCCGGTGGGTCGCAGGCCCGCCTACCTTGCAGGAGTGATTGGAAGCTCTGTCCCGCCGCGGGCCACTGGGCCTTTTCTGTCGGTGGTCACAGTTCCACCTACCTGGCAGGCGCGGGGGGTGGGGGGCGTTATACTCTTTCTTTCAAAGGAGATTTCTTAGACTTTCTCAGGCATGCTTCCTTTTAACAGTAAGTCATTGTACTGGGTTTATAAAGAAGACCAGACCTAGCCTGTTATTTTAATACCATGCCAATACATCTTAGATCTACTAATTTTGTTGCTATTTGTGTGTTTGTGTGTGTGTGTGTGTGTGTGTGTGTGTGTGGTGTGCTGGGAATTGAACCTATGACCTTGTGCATGCTAAGCAAGTACTCCACCACTAAGCTGTTATTCCTAACCCTGCCACTTTTTCTTCTATTTGTATTTCAGATAACTGATTAGTACATTATCAACTAATATTTGAACATAATTACTGGGATATATTTAAGTTACTGTGTGATGCTTTTGTTTATTACACAGCAAAGCAATGATTTTTTTAAAATTATACTATCTTTCAGATCTTATGAGATGCTACTACTTCAACTAGTTTAATGGGTTTTCATTCAGGTGAATACAATATAATACCAGCTTCTAAAGGGGAAGGTGGCTCTCTTTCATCTAAATCATCTGCAGAAGGCATGGTTCCACTGAATGGAGTTTGTGGAAGTTTTTGATGAAAGTCTCCTAATAGAAAAATGTTGATACCATTGCCTGGCTATTCATTTTAGGACAGAAATGGGAAATGATAATATTTTTGGAATTATGCAAGTCACACTATTTTATTAGCTTCAATCCAAAAATTTGCTTCCATTCTTATACTCTAGATAACAGGGAATTACGATGCTCATTCCTTCTTGGGAACAAAAGGAATTTAACTAAATTTATCTGACTTTTCCAAATAAATTTAAAACTTAGGATCATATATTCCTATGAGAACTTACTGCCAACTTCTGATAGAAAGTATTAGAGGTTGTAAGCTTCACAAATATAGGTAGTATCTAGGGGCTGGAATTGTGGCTCAGTGGTAGAGCACTTGCCTAGCATGTCCAAGGCTCTGGGTTTGATCCTCAGCACCACATAAAAATAAATTAATAAAATAAAAGTATAAAAAAGGTAGTATCTTATATTCATGTTCTATATCTAATATCTGACAGAGTGGCTAGCAAAATAGTAAAGTTGTCATTAAATGTTTATTAAATTATTAATAAATGTACACAATACAATCTAAGGCCTTCTAAAATATACAAAAATTATCTGAACCCAATAGTAAAATTAAATTATGTTATTAGTAAATCAGGAGATAGGAAACAGGGAGAACCCAGGGATCTCTAGCCAAGAGCTGAAATCACAAGTTCAAACTATGTCACAGGACACTACTATGTATATATCAAAGCATGTTTGGAAGTAGACTGACTAGCAGAGATTTACTCTGCTGAAATTATAAACAGGTCTACAACTGAGTAAAGAATTCACTTTAACTCAAGTTCTTTAAACAATCTTAGCTTCAGTTAGTAACACTTTTCATAAATGATTTTAAGCAACACCCTCTTCTCAAAAGGATTTTTCTGTTCAATATGCTCATAGGTGGGTTCTAGTTTTTACTTTGAATGTGTTCCCAATGACTAAAAAAATCACAAGTTCACATGTTCCATTTTAGAACTATTCTAATTATAAAACAGTTCCCTTATATTATTGAACAAAAATCTGCCTCTGTATGAATCCCAGTCTTTGGACATATTTTTTTTCTCACAGGGGCAAACAAGAACTCTAATTCATTTCATTCCATTTCATTCCATGTCCTTAAGTTTCTTTTCTCAAGTAAGGCATCTCTCAGTCTCACCCATTTATCATGAGATAGAAATTCCAAATTTTTGCCTTCATCACATGACATCTACAAGATTCAAAGTGGGTTAAGGGTTGCTCTAGATTAGGTCTTAATTTCTGGCACTACCTATAATATTCAGTTAAATATTTAGGCTCCAGAATGTCCCTTGAATAGAGGTAGTGGGAAATGAGAAAGTAGCACCTGTTAATCAATCTACAAACCTCAGTGCTGCATGGCAAAAATTCTAACTATAAATACAAGACATTAATCCGAATGTATAAAACTGTGCAATATGTAAAATACTTTAAAAATGGCTTTGGAATTTGATGAGGTCAAACCCTAAAACATCCCCATCATGAGTCTAGGAGGAAGGCAGATAGCCAGAAAGGACTATAGCAATCTTTGGTGGAAGACTGTGGAAGCAAGAATCTCCTGGCTTTAAATGCTACTTCTCCTGCTAGCTATAAAGCCCATGGCGAATTATCCTCTTTGATATTACTAAGAGGGAGTTCAAAACATTTGCTCTATGAGGATTTTGAGACTATTTATATCATAGTACCTTAAAGCACATTTGTAAAAAAAAATAGCAATAATCAATCATAGGCTCAAGGATTGGCATAATGGAATTGTTTATTATAGCAATTACTGCAAAACAATTCAAAAGATCAATCATGATATTCAAGTTCATGGACTAGAATACAGTAGTAAAAATAAGGCCAACTATTCACATTAACATAACATGCATGAATTAAGTCACAAAATAGTATGATTGAATTTGAACAGCATCCAGAAGAGGTCAAAACTCTACTACATATAGGTATTAAAAACATTTGAAATATCTACAGAACGATTTTAAAATAGTCAGGATAATGGTTTATGCTGGTGGGAGCTAAGGCAGTGTAATCAAGAAGGAGTACCCAGGTGCTTCTAATGTCCTAATATTTTTATTGAGGGTCTGTTTCATTCTCTTTCTTTAATCTATATATATATATATATATATATATATATATATATATATATATATATATTCTCATCTATATTTAAGACACTTCATTATAAAAATAAGTTAGTTATAAATATTCCCCAAGTGATTATTTTAATAATTTCATTGAATTTTACTGCTAGACTTAAATATTTATGTACCTGGACTTATAGATTCTGAATCCAAGGATCCAGATTCACTGCTCCCTCCAGTACTATAAGTCACTAAACATCCCAAATGTCCATGATCTTATGAAAGAAGATCTTATGCATGTGAGGCAACCACTCTACCAACTGACCTATATCCCCAGCACCACAGATGCCCTTCAACAGATGAATGGATAAAGAAACTGTGGTATATGTACACAATGGAATATTACTCGGCATTAAAATAGAATAAAATTATGGCATTTGCAGGTATAAATGGATGGAGATGGAGAATATCATGCTAAGCAAAGTAAGCCAATCCCAAAAATCCAAAGGCGAAATATTCTCTCTGATAAGTGGATGCTGATCCATGGAGATGGACAGGGGTGGGGGACAGATGGGAAAAATGGAGGAACTTTCATTGGGCCAAGGGGAGGGTGATGGGGAAGGGGCATGGGGACAGGAAAAATGATGGAACGAGATGGACATCATTACCCTAGGTACATGTATGACTGCACATATGGTGCAACACTACATAGTATACAACCAGAGAAATGAAAAGTTGTGCTGCAATTGTGTACAATGAATCAAAATGCATTCTGCTGTCATATATACTAAAAAGAACCATCTTTGGGCTGGGGTTGGGGCTCAGTGGTAGTGCACTTGCCTGGCATGTGGGAGGCACTGGGTTCAATTCTCAGCACCGCGTATAAATAAAATAAAGATCTATCAACAACTAAAAAAATATTTTTAAAAATGAACCACCTTTAAGAAAAAAATATTTAAAGTCAAAACTTAGCTAAGAGGTAGATTTCATAAGGTAAAATACTGACATTACATAAAATGAGACAATTCAGATTTGTTTAACAATGACCAATTATGGACTTTAAGGCAGGCATGGTGGTTACAATCATGACTAGGTCTCACAGAGTTACATTATAAAGCCTGATTTTCTGGTTCTAGAGCTCCAGTTCATTTAATGACCAATGAACAATTTGCTCTTTCATAAACCTGTATTCTCTTCAGAGTGAAAAACCCCTGTTAGGGGATACGGTTGTAGCTCAGTGTTAGAGCACTCTCCTAGCACGCATGAGAAACTGGGTTTGATCCT
Source organism: Marmota monax (assembly GCF_021218885.2). Lineage (NCBI taxonomy): Eukaryota > Metazoa > Chordata > Mammalia > Rodentia > Sciuridae > Marmota > Marmota monax. Next base: position 47,235 of record NW_026692961.1, read on the forward strand.
CAGCACCACATAAAAATAAATAAAATAAAGCTATTGTGTCCAACTACAAATGAACAATAAATATTTTTTAAAAAAGAGAGAGAGAAAGAAAGAAAGAAAGAAAGAAAGAAAGACACCTGTTAGATCTCCATTGTTAGAGTGATTATAACCAGTGTTTGAAAAAAATTAACCTTCAAGTGAATCACCTGGGAGATCTTATTCAAATACAAAGTCTGGATTGAAACTCAATATGTCCTCTTCAATTTTATTACAACTGTCAGGAAGGCACACAACATCCTTTAAAGAGTGAGAAGGGCCACATCTGGACATCTGGGAACTATTTTTTAATGGTTTATTTACATTCCTAAGAAAAAGCAAAGAAAGCTCAGCACTAACAATAAATCTACTTTGTACTATAGTCAGAAAAATTTGTTGATTTAATATATGTAGAATAATTAACTAAATACAATGAACAAACTGTTACATGGTTCAGCTTTTTTAAGGAGATATGGATAAAAATTTATTTTCACAGTTGAAACATTGATAGAAATAGCAACAGTCAGTAATGCATGTTATGATTAAACTTTTGTAGTATCATCTCAGTGGAAAATATAGGTTAAATTTTGTGGACATTCAAAATGTGTATGATTGTCATTTGCCGTTCCCAAAGGATTTTTAAGTCTCACAGAGTGAGGTCAGTATCAAAATGGAAAGCTTTACTCTCAAGTGAGACTTACTAAGAAACCACAAAATAATACAAATAAAATTTTTCAGAAATTTTTAAAGTTAATTCTATCAATATTAGAAAATATACCTCTTTATACCACATAGGAACTTAGTAAATGTTTTATTTCTAGAAATTCATCTAGATATTAATTCTTACCCATCAACTTTTTCTTCTTCAGTTGACTTTGTAGCCTTCACAAATTCACTGTACTCTTGGCCTGGATCATAAAGTTTGGCGCTATCACAGTGAAAGACTAAACTGTTTGCAAGGGAGGCAGCCTGAAAGTGCTGCATCTGGAACAGATTAACTGTTACCTATCATCACAGACACAAAAGGCAGAAAAGACTTGTGATATACAGAATGCATTATAAATAAATGTACGTTGACTTCAATGAATGAACCAATAAAAACGGGCACACAAGTGAAACAGCTCTGAATACCACTGTACACATGGTATATTGCCCAATATTATGAAAGATAAAGATTGTAAACTAAAAGAGAAGTTTGAATCTAATATCCAGGTGTGCTCATTTGCTACAAAACTGTTTTTAAACTGTAAAGTTTAAAAAATACAAGCCATGTCCCTGATGGTTCACAATTTGAGGATCCATAGCTCTGTACCCTGATGGTCTGACCACACTGCCTAAACTTACTTGCATGACCATGATGATCAAGTTATTTATAACCAGTGATTTGAAAAAAAATTAACTTTCAAGTAAATCACCTGGGAGATCTTGTTCAAATGCGAAGTGTGGATTGAAACCCAAGATTCTACATTCCTTATAGGCTCCCAAAGTAATGGCAATGTGACTAGTTCAAAGACCTTATTTTTAGAGGAAAGACTTTCTAGAATTTTATTTCTGCATCAGTTCAAAGGAGATCAAAGTATTATATTGTTCCAGTATGATTATGTGCAAATAAATAACTTAATGTAGACAAGCAGTTTAATACACTGGTATATAAATACTTAATCTTAAATATCATTAACTATTTATTATTTGAGGTGAAAGGATTTTTGTGAAAGGTAAACAGCCTAAATGACTTACAAAGTAATTTCAAATCTTGGGATGTTATAATCCTATTCAATTATTTTATACTTCTGTAAGCTATAACATTAATTAATCAAAATTTGGTAAATGAGAACTGGGGCTATAGCTCAGTGGCAGAGCGCTTGCCTAGCATGTATGAGGCACTGGGTTCAATCCTTAGCACCACATAAAAAATAAAATAAAGGCACACTGTCCATCTATAACTATAAGGAATTTTTTTTAATTTGGTAAATGAATGAAACACAATTTTAAATACCCAGAACATTTTAACGGTTTCTGATTCAGATGCAGTAATCTCACTATCCCTTGGTCTATACTGAATTTGCTCAAAAACCCTGGTCAGAATGCATAAATCAGCTGTCTAAGAACTCTGAAAAGAAAATGGTAGCAGGTAGAAAGTAGCAAATAAACCACAATTCAATCCTGCCCCCACCCCAATCACATATCCAGCCTAGACTTGGCCCCTACTCAAAAACAGCTTGAGTCCCAAAAGTGTAAACAGGGTATGGACAGAAAGATCTCCAAGAGAGATCTTCTCTTGTCCAAGGAACAAAAAAAGGGCATGGAGTAGGAGATATGACTAAAAGAGTAGGTCATAACCCTGGTTTCTTTGGTGGGTTTATTTCCTCTCCTGCCCCAGTGCCCAAACAAGCATAAACCCCTAAGATGCAATCCTGTCCTGTGGCAGCAGGTGATGTGAGTAGAAGTGGAACAGAAACTTCGGAGGGAATCCTTTATGACAAGATGAATTGTGCTCCAATGAGTGAGTGGATTTGAAATTCTTCTTGTTTTTCTTTATTCTCCCCTTATTTAATGACTGAGAATTGATGCCCCTGGCTTCCTGGAGGATAGCAGAGTAGGCAGGTACATTTTAGTTTCCCAGTTAGAAGATTAAGAGGGAGGCACACAGGAGGTGGAGAGTGAATCTAACTAGATCAAATTCTGTTCAACTTAAAAAAAATGAATTTTCAGTTCAGGCTATAAACAGGATAAAAAGGACACAGAAAGTATTACTGAAAATATGTTGGATATCATTTAATGCTACTCGTCACACAAAGAACCAGGAAAATCTCAACTACTCACAAGGGAAAAGGCAGTGAACCGACATCAACACTGCGGTGACTCAGATGGTGCAATTATCAGATGAAGACTCTAAAGTTGCTATGATAACATGGTCAAGAAGTGAGGATAATCAATCTTGAAACCTGAACAGAAGTCTCAGCAGTGAAACAGAAGATCCAAAAAAGAAACGAAAGGGAATTTTTCTACTAAAATTTTTATTAAAGGATTGTATAGGAAAATGAAGTCAGTGAACCTGAGACAGATACATAGGACAATAAAGATGCCCCTCAACTTATAATTACTTCCTGAAAAATCCAACTTAAGTTGAAAATATACTTAAAACCCACTGTAAAGTTGTAAAATCTTAGGCTGAACCATAGTAAGTTGGGTACTGTTTGTAAAAACAGTTAAAGGGGAAAAGATTGGAGAAAAAAAATAGGATCAGCCAGAACTGTGAGAGCACCTGAGTCACCTGAGTTTTAGAGAAGAGAAAGAAAGTGCTACAAACAAAAATATTTGAAAAAAAACATAGCTGAAACCTTGTCAAAATTTGCAATGATCAAATGTGTAGATTCAAGAAATTCAGTGAATCCAAAACAGGAAAAACTCAGCAAAATCTATGTATACAGATATCTTAGCCAAACTGCTTAAAGGCAAACACAGAGAGAATCAAACCTTGGAAGCAGGGTTGGGGATGTGGCTCAAGTGGTAACGCATTTGCCTGGCATGCACAGGGCGCTGGGTTCGACATTAGTATCACATAAAAATAAAATACCCATGTTGTGTCTACTGAAAACTAAAAAATAAATATTAAAAAAAATTCTCTCTCTAAAAAAAAACCTTGGAAGCAGCCAAAAAAAAGCAACACAAACCATACAAGGAACAATGACACAACTGACTATGGATTTCTTCTGAGAAACCATGGAGGCTAGAAGGCAGTGGAACAACATTTTTAAAGTGGTGGGGGAAAAAAACAACAACTGAATTGTATATTTATAACTCAATATACAGTGAAAATGTTCTTTAGAATTAAGGACAACATGAAGGTATTCTTAAATGAAGGATAATTTAAAACATTGTGACCAGCAGACTTGCTATGAAAGAAATGGTAAGGGAAGTTCTGTTTACAGAAGAAAAACATTACCAGACAGAAGATGGAACTATAGGAATGAAAGGGAAATAAACAGAATGGAAAGTATCTGGACAAATATCATATACTACTTTCCTTCTCTTCTTTATAATACATATGACTTTTAAGCAAAAAAAATTAAGATGGCCTGGTGAGATCTTTAATGTAAAAACACATATCAACCACAATCCTCAATGGTTAAGGGGACTTATATAGTGGAAAGGTTTCTACATTCTACCTGAAGTGGTAAAATATTAGTTCTCAGCGAACTGTGAAAAATTACAGACAGTTATCCCTCAATATCCATCTGGGAGGGTTTAAGGATATCCCTCAGATACCCAAATCTCAGATGCTCAAACCCCTTATATAAAATGGTATAGATTTGTGTATAATCTATGCATACTCTCCAAATACTTTAAAGAAGATTTGTAGATCACTTATACTATATAATACAATGCAAATGCTATGTAAATTGTTCTTATACTATATTGTTTAGAGAATGATATAAAGAAAGTCTTTTTATGTTCTACAGTATAGATGTGATTTTTTTTCTGAATCCATGGATGTGGAATCCATACATACAGAGGACCATATTCACATAAAAATACTGCAATTCTTAAATCAAAACTACTCTAAGATACCATCTCACTCCAGTTATAATGGCAGCTATTATGAAGACAAACAACAATAAGTATTGGAGAGGATGTGGGGGAAAAGGCACACTAATACATTGTTGGTGGGACTGCAAATTGGTGCAGCCAATATGGAAAGCATTCCTTGGAAAACTTGGAATGGAACCACCATTTGACTCAGCTATCCCTCTCCTCAGTCTATACCCAAAGGACTTAAAAAAGCATACTACAGGGACACAGCCACATCAGTGTTTATAGCAGTACAATTCACAATAGCTAAACTGTGGAACCAACCTAAATGCCCTTCAGTAGATGAATGGATTAAAAAATGTGGCATATATACACAATGGAATATTACTCAGCAATAAAAGAGAATAAAATCAAGACATTTTCAGGTAAATTGATGCAGCTGGAGAAGATAATGCTAAATGAGGTTAGCCAATCCCCAAAAAAACAAATGGCAAATGTTTTCTCTGACATAAAGTGACTGACTCATAGTGGGGTAGGAGAGGGAGCATGGGAGGAATAGATGAACTCTAGATAGGGCAGAGTGGTGGGAGGGGAAGGGAGGAAGCATGGGGTTAGCAATGATGGTGGAATGTGATGGACATCATTATCCAAAGTACATATATGAAGACATGAATTGGTGTGAACATACTTTATATACAAACAGAAATATGAAAAATTGTGTTCTGTATGTGTAATAAGAATTGTGATGCATTCCACTGTCATGTATTTAAAAAATAAAAGCAATTAAAAAAACAAATACTGCAATTCCTAGTATAACCAACTAAATATATATGTGTACAATACGATATAATAAAAACCCAACAGATAAATTAAAAGGACAAAATGTAGATGCACATTTTAAGTTAAAATGCAATTCTGATAAATGACTAAATTAAATGTATAATTAAAAAAAATGTAGTTCCAAAAAATTATCAATTCAACCAACAGAAGATAGCAAAAGGGAAATAGATTAAGGAAATACAAGGTATAAACCGGAAAAAAATTAAAAGGACCTACATATGAACATATATTTAAATTAAATATAAATGGACTAAGCACTTAAGAAAGTATACACTAACTATAGTTTATATAACAAACTTACTTTAAATACAATGATAAAGTTAAAATGAAAAAATGGAAAAAGATATATCACTTTCAAAAGAAAATTGAAATAACTCTATCAATATTACATAAATTAATCTAAAAAGCAAGGAAATTTATCAGGACAAGTAGACAATTCATAAAGATAAAAGGATTGATTTATCAAGATCATATAACCATTGTTAATGTGGAAATAACCAACAACATAGCTCAAAATACATAAAAACTGAAGGAATTAAAAATACACAATATGTTCAAGTCTTCAAACTCTTTTCTCAGCAATTGATGGACAGATATATTTAAAATTAATCAAGAATACACAAGAAATAAATTACACTATAAACCAAGAAGAACTGACACTCAGGAAACACTCCAGTCAACAATAGAATGTGCATTCTTTTCAAGTACACATGTGGAATATTTATTATTCATCTTTTAAAAGAAACAGTTTTTAATTTCACTGATTTTTCTTTTCCTTTTTCAGTTCATTGATTTTTCTACTTTTTAATCTTTCTTTGTACTTGACTCAATCCTGAGTCATAAAACAAACCAAAACAAAGTTAAAAGAATTGAAATCATGAAAAGTATTTCTTCCACCATAATGAAATTAAACAGGAAATCGGTATCAGAAAAATACTGATTTTTCTGGAAATCAGTATCCAGAGAAATCCTCAATTACTTGAAAAATTAAACAACAAACTTTACATTATCCTTACACTGAAAATTAAGTCTTAAGGAAAATTAGAAAATATTTTGACCTAAACAAATGGGAAATTACATTTCAAATTTTATGAGATTCAGTTAAACAATTATATAGAAAAAGTTAAAGCATTAAATATTTTTACTAGAAAATCAGGTCTCAGTAAACAACGTAGCTCCTATCTTTAAGAAACTTAAAAAAAAGGTAAAACAAACCCAAAGCAAACAGAAATAAAGAATAAAAATCAGAAATCAATAAAACTTAAAAGAAAAATCAGTGCAAATAAAAATTGTTTTTAAAACAATTTTTTGAAAATATAAATAAAGTTTATAAACGTGGAGCCAGATTAACCAGAGAGAAAAACCTGCCAGTGCATAAGAGGGGAGATAAGAAGAGCAGATACAAATGATCTACATCAGAAACAAAAGAGGAGAGATCACTACAACTTATAGAGACAATAAGAGGATAAGGAAATTTAACAACCTATGCACATAAATTCAGCAATTTAAGATGACAGGCCCAATTCCAGGTAAGTCACAAACTACCAAAATTCACCTAAGAAAAAATAATTAACTTGAATAGTATTTTATCAACAGAAGTTGAATATGTAGTTAAAAAAAAAAAACTTCCTAAAAAACAAATCCCAAGCCCAGATACTTTCACCAGGGAATAGTACCAAACAGGAAATAACACGTATTTAATACAAACTCTTTTAGAAAACATAACAGGAGGGAACAATTCTCAACTCATTTATTTTATGAAACAGGAATTCCCCTACACTAAAACCAAACAAAAATGGAAAGCAACGCATCTCAGAGAGACAATTCATCTCCAGGTATGTAAGAACTCAAAAAACTCAACACCAGGGGCTAGGGTTGTGGCTCACTGGTAGAGTACTTACTTGCCTTAAAGGTGTGAGGCACTGGGTTCAATTCTCAGCACCGCATATAAATAAATAAAATAAAGGCCCATTGACAACTAAAAAAAAAAAATTAAAAAAAAAAGAAACAAAACTTAACACCAAAAAACCAAATAACCCAATCAATAAATGGACTAAGGAACTGAACAGACACCTTACACAAAAATAAATACAATGGATCAACAAATATATGAAAAAATGTTCAATATCTCTAGCAATTAGAGAAATGCAAATCAAAACTACTACATTCTGCTGTCATTTATGTTTTTAAAAAAATCAATAAAAAATTTACTCTTAAGATTTCATCTCATTCTAGTCAGAATGACAATTATCAAGAATACAAGCAACAATATGGGCTGGGGTTATGGTTCAGTGGTGGAGTGTTTGCCTTGCATGCGGAAGGTGGGGGCACTGGGTTCAAGTCTCAGCACCACATAAATAAGTGAATAAAATAAAGGTATTAAGTCTACGTATAACTAAAAAAAAAATACAAGCAACAATAAATGTTGGTGAGAATGTGGGAAAAAGGTATACTCATACATTGCCAGTGGGACTGCAAATTGGCAATCATTCTGGAAAGCAGTATGGAGATTCCTCAGAAAGTGTGCAATGGAACCACCATTTGACCCAGTTATCCCACTCCTCGGTTTATACTCAAAGGACTTAAAATCAGCATACTATAGTGATGCAGCCACATTCATGTTTATAGCAGCTCAACTCACAGTAGCTAAACTATGGAACCAACCTAGGTTGGTTCCACAGATGAATGGATAAAGAAAATGTGGTATATAATATACAATGGACTATTACTCAGACTTAAAGAATAAAATGATGGTATTTCCTTGAAAATGGATGGAACTAGAGAATATCATGCTAAGTGAAATAAGCCAATCCCACAAAGCCAAAGACCAAATATTTTCTCTGATATGTAATGCTAATTCACAATAAGGGGAGGGAGTTAGGGAAGAAGAGAGTTATTACTTTAGGTAAAGTGGAGTGCAAGGAGGGGAGGAGGTATGAGGGTAGGAAGAACCGTAAAATGAATTGGACATTATTACCCTATGTGCATATATGACTACACAACCAGTGTGATTCTACATCATGTACAACCATAAGAATGAGAAGTTATACTCCACTTATATATAATGTGACAAAGTGCATTCTACTGTCATGTCTAATTAATTAGAACAAATTTTTAAAAAGAAAAATGATATAACAATCTATTTTAATATCTTTTAATATAATAAGATATTAGTAAGTGAATCCAGCTATATATAAGAGGAATAATACATCACAAACAAGAGGAGCTAAGGAAAGGCAGCAGAATACAACAGACACTAGTATGGCAATATGTAAATCAATGGATGTGTAACTGATGTGATTCTGCAATCTGTATATGGGGTAAAAATGGGAGTTCATAACCCACTTGAATCAAAGTGTGAAATATGATATATCAAGAACTATGTAATGTTTTGAACAACCAACAATAAAAAATTTAAAAAAAAGATATTAGTAAGTGAATCCAGCTATATATAAGAGGAATAATACATCACAAACAAGAGGAGCTAATCCCAAGGTAAGATCAACACTCAAATAACAATTTAATTTACCACATTAATGGGCGAAAGAAGATACACCACATGATTATATCAAATGATATAGAAAAATATTTTATAAATTCAAACACTTATTAATGATAAAACTCTCAGCAGACTAGCAAACAGAGAAATTTCTTAATCAGATTGAAGGATATCTTCAAGTATCTTACAGGTATCATCATATTTAATGGTGAAAGACTTAATATTTTCCCCCTAATCGAGAATAAGACAAGGATGTCATCTCTTACCTCTCTTATTTGACAGTGGGACCCCATTCAACAGGGAGCCCCATCTAGTGCAATAAGAAAAAAAAATGAGGGCTTGGGTTCTGGCTCAGCATTAGAGTGCTCACCTAGCACATGCAGGGTGCTGGGTTCAATTCTCAGCACCACGCATAAAATAAATAAATAAAATAAAGACATAAAAAATATTTTAAAAAGAAAAATAACAGAAGAAGTACACACTGGAAAGGAAAATATAAAACTGTTCTTATTTGCAGATAATGTGATTTTCTATGTAGAAAACCCCAAGAATCTACACAACTACTAAAACAAGTTTATCAAGGTTGCAAATAATAAGATCAATATAAAAAAATATTAATTGTATTTCCAAATGTTATTAAGCTGGAACTTGCAAGTGTATGTGTACACAATTCATTCACAATAACACATAAACGGATTTAAATTTAACAAAATCTGTAAAAGATTTTTATGTTGAAAACTATAAAATGCTGATTTAAAAAAATCAATAGCCTAAATAAGTGGAAAAATATATAGTGTTCATGGATTTAAAAGGATGCTAAATATACAATCAATTCTCCATAATATCATCTAAGAATTAATAACAACTTCAATAAAAATGTTACCAAGGTTTTTCGGTAGATAAACACAAGTTGATTCTAACATTTTAATAGAAAGTAAAGAATTTTAAACAAAACCAATTCTGAAAAAGAAGGAAAGTGGAAGACTCCAATTACCTGGTTTTAAGATTTGGTATATATGGGGCTGGGGTTGTAGCTCAGTGGTTGAGCACTTGCCCCTCATGCGTGAGGCACTGGGGTTGATCCTCAGCACCACATAAAAAAATAAATAAATAAAATAAAGATATATATAAAAAAAGAAGACTTGGGGCTAGGGTTGTGGCTCAGTGGTAGAGTGCTCATCTAGTATGCATGAGGCACTGGGTTCGATCCTCAGCACCACATAAATATAAAATAAAGATATTATGTCCACCAAAAACTAAAAAATAAATATTAATAAAAAGACTTGGTATAAAGCAACTGAATCAAGATATTGGGGTTTGGGCAAAAGGATAAACAAATACATTAATTGAATAAAGTAGAGAATTCAGAAACAGACACACACAAATGCGGTCGAGTGATCTTTTTAAACAGGTACAAAGGCAATTTAAAGAAAATGGCACAGTGTTTTCAACTAATGGTATCAGAACAAGTAGACATCTATATTAACCATGTTTTATATTTTCTGTATTATATGATATTTTAATGTCTCAGAAAAAGAAAAGAATACTGGCCAGGGAGAAACTGCCCTCCTTGGGCTAGACAACTCTTAAAATAGCCAGGGGCTCAGCTGGGATCACATACTTCACACAAACCAAGAAGTCCCAAATTTGTAGCCCAATCAACTCCCGATCTAACTCTTACCTCAAGCCAACTATTTCCTCTGACCCTGTATCATCCCAAGGCCAGATAACAAGAAACTAGAGACCATTCCTGTGTCCCAAAGCCCACCGGAATTATTCAAACTAGCCAATTCTAAACTGTTACTTTACCCACTTTGCCTCTCCTGAGGAAACCCCAATAAAGATTCTAACTCAGCTTTCCTTTCACTCCTGCATCTGCCTGCCAAACCTGCTATGATAAATCGCCTTCTCAGAAAATGTAAGCAATAAATTCTTATATCAATGGCATTGACCTCTCTGTGTTGGTACTCAATCACTTCCGTAAGTTGAAATTCTACAGGTATAATTTTAATATAACACCTATATGCTAAAAATCAAACCTCAATCTACACGTCTTATGAAAATAGAAAGGAAATCAGTGGAGAAAGGGGGTCAGGGGAAGGGAAGAGAGAAGGGAAAAGGTAATCAGTAGGGAACAACATTGCCAAATTATTTTGTTATACTGTATGCATCTCTGAATATGCAACCACAAATCCCACCATATGTACAGTTATAAAGCTCCAATTTAAAAAATGAAAAAAGTAACTCAATTGGATCATGTATATAAATGAAAAATTACACAACTTTGTCAGGAACCATGGTGTATGTCTGTAATCCCAGCAACTCAGGAGGCTCAGACAGGAGGAGCCTTGCAAGTTTGAGGCTAGCCTCAGTAACTTAGTGAGATCCCTGTTTCAAAATAAAAGGACTGGGAATGTAGCTCAGTGGTAAAGAGCCCCTGGATTTAATCCACAGTTCAAATAAATAAATAATAAAACTTTCAGGAGAAAACTTTGTGACCTTGGGTTAGATGAAGGAAGTATCCTTATCCTTAGATATAACATCAAAAACATGACCCATAAAAGAAGAAAATAATAAGCTAGACTCCATACAAATTAAAACATTTTGCTCATTGAAAGACAATACTAAAATATAAAGAGAAGCTGTAAATGGGAGAAACTGCATGCAAGCTCAACAATAAGAAAACAAACAACTCGACAAAAACCTAAAGATAGGCAAAATACAGATTACAAATAAGCCCTTTAAAAATTTCAGGCTAGGAATAATATAGTTCAGTTGGTAGAGTGTTTGCCTCGCATGCACAAAGCCCTGGGTTCAATCCCCAGAACCACACACACAAAAAAATAATAATAATAATATCACTAGTCATTCTGGAAACAAATTGAAGCCATGATTACATAACACTACCCATCTATTAGAACACTTAAAAAATTTTTTTTAAAGGAACTGACAAATGTCAAGAACACAGAATAACTGAAATTCTCATGTACCACTGGATTACAGCCATTCTGGAAAATAGTTTGGCAGCTCTTATTAAATTAAACATGCATTTAGCATACCAACCATAAACCCACTCCTATGTTATTTAAAATAAAGAAAACATAGTCATCAAAAGCCTGTAAATAAATATTCTTGTAGCTCTATTCATAATTACCCCAAACTAGAAACAACATAAATGTCCAACTGGTAAATGGATAAACACTGTGGTATAGTCATATAATGGACTACCACTCAGCAATACAAAGAAATGGACTATTGATACATGAATAACATTAATGAATCTCAAAGGCATCAGGCCATGTAAAAGCCTATTTCCAAAGATTACCTACTATATGATTACATTTATATGACATTCTGAAAGACATGAAAGTAATGAGATGGAGAACACAGCAGTACTTGCCAGAAGTTAGGGCAAGGTGGAGAGTTTGACTACAAAGGTATAGCATGAAATAACTTTTTTATTTTTGTGGCACTGGGGATTGAACCCACCAGGATCTTTCTTGAACATGCTAGGCACAGATTCTACCACTGAGCTATATACTTTCTAAGCCCATTTATTTTGAGATAGGTTCTCATTAAGTTGCCCAGGCTAGCCTTGAGCTTGGAGATCCTCCTGGCTTGGCCTTCTGAGTTGCTGGTATGGCAGGTGTGTGCCATATGTATATGTGTATGTATGTGTGTGTATGTGTGTGTGTGTGTGTGTGTGTTTAAACTGGGGATTGAAACCAGGAGCACTTTACCACTGAGCTACATCACCAGCCTTTTTATTTTGAGACAGGGTCACATTAAGTTGCTTAGGACCTCGATAAGTTGCCCAGGTTGGCCTTGAACTTGCTATCCTTCTGCCTCAGCCTCCTGAGTCACTAGGATTACAGTTACACATTACAGTGCCCAGCAAAATAATATCTTTGAAGTGATGAAATTGTTTCAAATCTTGACCATGGTGATGATCACACAAATTTATATGTATGTTAAAACTTATAAACTGTACACCAAGAGAGTTTTGGATATGTAAATATTTTACAAAAAAAAAACATTTTAAAGAGGTAATGAAAACAAATGCAGCCTGAATGCTTTGTCTTCAAATATGTCACTGGGTTCAATTTTAATATTTAGTTTACTCAAATTTTGAAGAATAGATCTCTCTTCTGTCACTCAGCTGACAGAAGTTGCAAGGTAAAATCAAATTTATCAACCAAGGCAAAAAGACAATAATATAGAGGCAATTTCAAACTCTCACAGTTCAGTTTTAACCAAGCGAATCATGAATCTAGGGGACATGGAAGGGAGACAGATCAAAAATAAATCAAACTATGTCACTAATGAAAATTGAAAGCCAATCTTCAAATATGTTCTATTCTCAAATCATAAGAATCAATTTTATCAGGCACCCCTCTCCCTTCTGCAGATAAGAAGACTTTTTTCTCCCCTCTTGCCTTCAAAAATACTGAAGAAATCACTTACAGCTTTAAGTATAAGATCACACTGGAAAACAAGTGTCCTGAGTTGTGTTAAAATTTCTCTTTTGGTGTTTTCTAGATCATTTTGTCTTTTTTCAACATTTGTTACACAAACTTTGTAGAGTTCGTTTGCTGCTTTTACCTTCAGGAATATCAGAGAGAGAAAAAAAAGCAAAAAATAACACTGATCACCAGAATTTATATTTTAAAATATATACTTATTGTAGAAAAGTTGAATTTAAATAACTGAGAAGCCTTTTATTCATGAAAATTTTGAAACAGTCTATCTATATTTTAAACGGAATACTTCTAAATATAACAAATAATAATCATTCTAGTGAGTGACTCAAGTGTACTTGGCTTTAATGAATATTTAAGCATAATTTACAATTAGTATATTGTCTGTCTATAAAGTGATCACTTCTATTTAAAATAGTGTTTTCTAAATTTATTTACTGTTTATCTCACATAATTTATCAAACTATATTTCATAAATAAAACAAAATTTTAATTTATACTTGCAAGTAGGTGCTGGAATTAGAACACACACAATATACACACTTGCCTAAAAGGTGAACTTTCTGAAAAATCAAGTAAAATATATTAAACTACTGCTTTAAAATACTTTTTTACAAATAAAACCCCAAATTTTTAAATCTCTTAGCATAGTCATTCTCAAAGTGTGGATCTCCACCAGCATCACCGGGGAACTTGTTAGAAATAGGTTATTTGGGTCTCACCCTTGACCTACTCAATCCTCAACTTTAAGGTGGGCCAAGCAGTCTGCTTGAATAAGCCTCCTAGATAATCCCAACACATATTATAAGTTTAAACTCAAACCCTTTTCATATTATTGCTAATTGAGCTTTCAAATAACAAAAAAAAAATATTACTTTTTGAAGTGCTTCTGCTTCCAACCTGTGATTTTTTTCTAGTTGCTTGTTGGGATTTTTTGCTAATCCACCACATGAGCACTGATGCTCCTTCTCTGCACAAAACACAGAATATTTTGCTTTTTCATATTCATCTTGACGTTGCATGCATAACAATTTTGCCTTTTTGAGAGCAGTTTCTGTTTTGAGCTATGCAGAAAAGAGTATATTAAACATAGAATTTGAAAGAAACCCTACTATACAATTTTCTTTAGCAATTCAGGAAGATAGTTAAGCAATACTTTAGAAAACTAGAGTAAGGTTAATGGTTATATAATATAGATGATTTTTAGACGCTCACAAATAGGTACATGAAACTCCAGTAAAATACTAACCATTTTATTTTGTTCCTGTTTCCAAAGTTCCTTTATTTCTTTCCTTTGCTTTTCTATTTTATTTTTCCTCCCCAGTAGAGGCTGTCAAGGATATTTTTTTAAAAAGACAAAGAAAAAGGTTGTTGTCTAAAAATATGCTACTTTTTAAAAAAAATCATGCATTATATAAGTAAATCAATTTTACCTGTACAAATTCATTGGCTTGGAGAGCTGCAATTCTTTGTTCTAAAAGGAGACTTTTCTTTACATCATTAAGAAGAACACTGGTAAACACAGACTGTAGTGGCATAAACTCCTAGAATTTAAAATTAAGAAGTAAATTATACAATCGAAATGGCACTAGAATTCCAAATGCACACATTATTCTTAAAACAGAGAAACTTAAGTTGAGATTTTTTTCTCCCAGAAAAATGACTATTCATGAATACATTTATAAGAAAAATATAAAGAAACTTAATTTTAAATATAAATTAGAAAATTAGCAGCCATCATGATAATCAATACTTGTATACAATTGTGAATTTCCTAGTTTTTTCATAATTCACAGCCATATAAATTTAAAAGGATTTTATTTGTCTATAAAAAGACTAGCAATTAAGTTCTTTCCTCTAGTAACTGAAATTTTCTGATTTTACAAGGCACTATTTTGGAGTCATCTGACTAGTCACTTGTAAATAGAACCCTAGAAATTCACAGAACACTTACCTCTAGTCCAATGTTAGTTGTAGTTGCTTCTACCAACTTTATAATATTTCTGGTGGATTCCAATTCTGAAAAGATTAAAAAAGGTATCAGAAGGCAAAATTAACTAATTTTTCCATTCCATACTCTATTTGTAATTCCCCAATTGAAAAGATTACAAGCTGGGAATGATGGTATATGCCTGTAATCCCAGCAGCTCAGGAGGCTGAGGCAGGAGGATTTCCAAATTCAAAGCCAACTTCAGCAATTTAGGAAAGTCCTAAGCAACTTAGCAACATCCTGACTCAAAGTATTAAAAAGGGGAGCTGAGGTTGTGGCTCAGTGGTAGAGCACTTGCCTAGCATGTGTGTGCCACTGGGTTCAATACTCAGCACCACATAGAAAAATAAATAAATGAAATAAAGTTATTATGTACAACTAAAATATTTTTAAATAATAAATAAATAAATAAAAAGGGGCTGGGAATGAGGCTCAGTGGTTGAGTATCTCTGGGTTCAATCCCTGGTGCCCCCAAAAAATAAGAGGAGAAAAAATGATGACACATACTAATGAGTGCATCTTGATAAAATGCAGCCATTCTTAACTTTTTTAAAAAAGTTTTGATGGACACAGTATCTTTATTTTATTTGTTTTTATGTTTTTTATGTGGTGCCAGGGATTGCACCCAGTGTCTCACACATACTAGGCAAGTGCTCTACCACTGAGCCATAACCTCAGCCCCTCATTCTTAATTTTAAGTGTTCATCAGAATCAACTGGGAAAGTTTTTCAAAATATACTGGACTGGACTTCAGCTCTCTGAGAAATGGAACCTAGGCCTTTGTACTATCCCTTTTTAAAGCTATTGGAGAGATTCTAATTAGCATTCCCTATTAAAAACAAATTATATAGTGGAAAGGCTTTGCTAGATTCTATTTTCTTCCAGTTATGCTATATGACTGAATCTGCTATACGATCTTAGGAAAATCACTTGTTTATCTTATCTGTAAATGGGGCTAAGAATTCTTGTTTTGCCTACTTCCCACAGTTTTGTAGGACTAAATGAGATAATTCCTATGAAAACATTTTTTCAGCTGTAAAACTCTAGGCTAATATTAGCTTTTAAGGTGTTTCTTTGAGCTGGGAATGTAGCTCAGTTGTGGTAGAGTATAGTGTGCTTACCTAGCCTACCTGATGTGCTGGGCTCAATCCCCAGCATGGGGGGATGGGGGAATATTTCTTTTAAGCTTTCACTGCCTTCTGCTTAAACATCTATTATTGCTTTTATCTCCTTTTACCATATTATCTGTCTGTATTTCTTTTCATCCACTAGAATATGACTTCTAGATCTAGTGGTCAACCCATAGTAAATATTGAACAAGTATATCCAGTGTAAGAAAAGTCTCAGGAAGAGAAAATGAATAATGATTTTATTTATTACAATGAAACAACTAATCTGTAATCATAATACATACAGTCTATAGAAAATGATCATAAACAATTTAG
This sequence comes from Marmota monax, assembly GCF_021218885.2. Classification (NCBI taxonomy): domain Eukaryota; kingdom Metazoa; phylum Chordata; class Mammalia; order Rodentia; family Sciuridae; genus Marmota; species Marmota monax. The sequence continues at coordinate 64,035 of NW_026692961.1, forward strand.
TTCTTACACTCCAAAGTTAATCAGATGCTCCAAAAGAAAACTCACCCAAGTTAAGCTTTTGTTCAATCCATGACACTATGTTTTTTGTATATTTTGACCATGTTTTAGCATATGAGAAAGCCAATTCAATACAGTCAGTGTCTTTTAATAGCACGTTGTCTAATTCTATAGGAGAAAAATTTCCTGAAAATAAAAATATCAGAGTAAGTATTTGTTAAACATGGTCTATAATAATTTTAAAGAAAGCAGCATTCAGACAAATGTATAACTACAGGACACAACGTAAACATAAAATGGCCTCAAATTACAATATATTTTTATCTTTATATGTCATTTTGCACTAAAAATGAGTACCCTAGGTACACTAGGTTACATTAATCAAGAAGATATTAAGTAATCCAAAACACTCATTGAAAGAAACTGCAAAATTTTTTGACAAAAATTATAAGTACATTGAGTATTACCTTGTTCATTGGATGGCTTGACTGAGTCCACAGATGTGTTTTCAAAAGACTTTGCAACATGGAAGAAAACAAATTTAAGATTAGTGCAAAAGACAACAAATCTCTACTTCAGAAAATTTTTATCCTAATTCATTACTTTGACATAATTCCTACTAAAGAATTTCAAGCGTTTAAAACCTTTTAAAGAGCCTGAGAAGTTTGTTTAAATACCAGAACATTTTCTAAGAATTATATGGATTTTTTGCCCAGCAGTTTTTAAGATCCAAGAATAAGCAATCTCATTATTTACTAACAGCATTAGTTAACATAAATGAATCTATGCAAAACTTTAAATTTTGCATATCCCCCAAATATTAGGAAGTCAAAGAAGTCATCTAAGTATATTGCTATCTAAACAGAAGATATAGAAGAAGTGATCTAAATAGATTGCTATCTAAATAGAAGATATAGATCTATCCAGCCATCTTTTACCATTTTATTATATGATAAGCATATTCTTGAAAGTTTATTTGGTAGTTTAGCACAGAACTTTCTGTAAAGATGCAAATGTTTTATATATGTAATATCCTATATGGTAGCTATTAACTACCATATAGTATACCATATACCATTGTAGCTACTTACTTGAACATTTTAAAAGTATCTAATAGACTAAGAAGATGTGACTAGGTGGCTACCATTAGCAAGGCTAGAAAGCAACATCTATCAAAATTGTTAAATCTTGAACACATTTGATCTACTTGGTTGGGCAATACAAGGCATATAGGGATTCAATGCAAAAGGGATCAAAAAGACTTAGGTCTAAAGTCCAGCTCTGTTATTTGCTCTATGACATAGGGTTACACATTTAAACTCACCTAAGGTTAGTTTGCCCTTCTGTAAAAAGAGGATAAGAACACTATATTCATAAGGCTGTTTTAAGAATCAAGATGATGTAATGTTATTAGCACAGTAGAGAGAACATAGTAAGCACTATTAAAATGAATTGCAGCTATTATTTTTTATTTTTTAAAAACCTTCATCAAAAAAAGTAATGTTATTATTAGGATTATATCATGAGTTTTTTAATCTTAATCTCTAGGGAAAATTAAAAATTTAAAAAGGAAATACAAGGAATAACATTTTTTAAAAAGGGGAAAAGTATTTTTCTATTAAAGGTCAGTATAGTATGTGTCTAAAGAAGCAGGAATAGGAAATACGATTCATATCTAAAATTTAAATTGGGCACAGCTCTGCTACACATATAAAATGTTTTATTACCTTCTGAAGAATCAGTTACAATTTTAAAAGGCAAAATTGAGGAAAAAAACTGAAAAACAGTAAAATATTTAACAATTTTAAGACTCTTCCTTATTCTCTGTTTATCAATGAGTGATTGTAGAAATAGTCCTAATTTTTTTGCAATATTATAATGCATGTTCCAAATACCTTAAGTAGTCATGTTCATATTTTGTCTCATTTTAAGAAAGATCTTAAGGTTTTCTTTTGGGGGTGTTGGAGGTACCAGCGATTGAACCTGTGGTACTCAACCACTGAGACAGATCCCCAGCTCTTTTAGTTTTTTATTTAATTTTATTTTTTGGTACTGAGGGTTAAACTCAGGGGGGGCACTTAACCACTGAATCCCAGCCCTTTTTTGTATTTTATTTATGTAAGGGTCTCACTGAGTTGCTTAGGGCCTTGCTAAGTTGCTGCGGCTCGCTTGAACTCACAATCCTCCTGCCTCACAAGCCACTGGGATTACAGGCATGTGCCACTGCACCCAGCAGCCCTTTTTATTTTTTATTTTATTTTGATACATATTCTTGCTAAATTACTGAGGCTGGCTTTGAACTTGTGCTCCTCCTGCCTCAGCCTCCTGAATTGCTGGGATTACAGGCATGTGCCACTACACTAGCTTAAGTTTTTATATTATTCTGATATAATACAAGTACCTGGTACATTTGTTGAAATCCTTTTTGGATCTGATCAAATTTTTTTTTTTTTTTTTTTTTTTTTTGGTAACAGGGTTAGTTAAACCCAAGGGTGCTTAACCACTGAGCCACATCTCCAGTCCTTTTTTAAATTTTGAGACAGGGTCTCACTAATGGATCTGATCATCTTAACAGGAATTATCAACACATGTCTCTGAGGGAGTATGTTTAAATATGATTAAGTGAAAAAAAATCAGTAAACTTAAAATATTCCTACTATTATAAATCTTTAAGGCAACATTCTCCATTCATTCCAGACACTTTATTATTCCAAAGAAATTTTTCTTCCAATTAGAAATCATAACCCTAAACCTAGGGATGCTGGTAGGGAGAATTAAGATATACAGGGTTAACAAGTGTTTCCTAGCCAAAAGAAACAAACAAACAAAAAATTGTATAGTATGTGATATTACCACCCTCCTTACTTTTTCCATTTTTCTTTTTTTTTTTTTTCAAGTTTCACCAGTCTCAAGGTCTATGGCAAAGTCAGTAGGGAAAAAAGGTTAAAAATCCCTTCTAATATTTCAGATCTATACCATATGGATTCATTTTATGTTATAAAATATCAGGCATACTCTTTTAATAGTTCAGTCCACTTAAAAAGTATTATCAAATTACTGCTTCAGAAACTCATCATATTATCATATTTTAAATGAATTGGTCTGGTTTTCATGCCATAATGTGGTAATTTATAAACTTCGCTATGAAAGTAATTCTGAGATTAAGATTAGGAAATAAATTACTTAGTTAAAAACATTAAAGGTTTCACTTTCACATAAACTTAGCCTACCTTATTTTCCAGAGAAACAGGCAGTCTGTGTACATGTCCCATAAGGAAGTTTGCAAAGCTATCCAGGGAGGTTAAAAAAAAAAGCATACCATTATGCTTCTTTGTCACAGGCTTTACAATCATGTATTCTAGGACAATCTGTTTTAAGTAAGAACCTGAGAACTTGCAAATGAACTTGCAAGTGAAGGTTGCTTCTAAATAGCTATAAAGACACCTCCAAATACATCAATATAGTAATATGAAATATGGCTTTTTCAAAGTTGTGATAGTATGTTATAATAGTTAATACTTTACTTTCTATTACTTCTACACCCAATGTACTCAAACACACTTCAGCCAAGTACATTTAAATGACAGTCCTCTACTTACATATCCCCAAAGGTAAATGTCAAAGTTTCAACAGAAGAAAATACTTCTTGGAGTAGATTATTTTTGTTGTCTTCATTAACTTCTGTAAAATTCACAGCTATGAGGAAAGGTTGGTTACAATAAATGATGGATAAAATATTTGAAACTAGATTCATACAAAATCATTTAGTACTTTAAAAATTTACCATTACTACATTAAAAGATTCAGAAATTGAAAGGGTTAATATACAAAACCAATAGGATATTCAGTTTTTTATTAAGAAAATCATAAAATATCAGTTTGCATGAAAGTAGTTGGCATTCCAAATTCCCTACTCCATGATTTACATAATTTTACACATATAAAAAGTAACTTAATGTGAAATCAATCTGTCTTGGAGTTGGAGTCCGTTACACCAGACCTCTTCATGAAGAATGTTCTGCACTATTTTCTCTTGCTTACTGTTCTCTGGTGTTTTAAAAAAACTGTTGAAGACATTGTGGCTCATGGAAATCAATAGGAAGCACATATTTACTATGAACCACCAATAACTAAAATTTTATATGCATATATATATATATATATATATATATAAAACCTATAATACAACATATCATATTTTTTAAAAAATCCAGTTCTTTATAGAGAATTTAAATTCATATTTATTCATAGTATTATTGCTCATAATAGGATCTTGGGACCTGAGATCTATGTTAATTGACATATAGCTGTCTTTTGTTTATAATAGAGACTTTTTTATTTTTTAATGCAAATCATGAAACAACTAAAAGGGTTTCTTTTAACTTTTTTTTTAGAGAGAGAGAGAGAGAGAGAGAGAGAGAGAGAGTTTTATTATTTATTTTTTAGTTTTCAGCGGACACAACCATCTTTGTTTGTATGTGGTGCTGAGGATGGAACCCGGGACACACGCATGCCAGGAGTGCGCGCTACCGCATGAGCCACATCCCCAGCCCCTTCTTTTAACTTCTGTACGCACTCTTGATAAAAGCCCAAATACAATTTACTAAGACAAAATCTGATGATGGAATTGGCTTTTTTCCTTGAAGTAAATAAACCATGCTACTCAGGCTGGTAATAAGGAGCAAATGATTCCTTATTACCCACCTTCTCTAGTATACCACCAATAAGGTGCAGGTAGAGAAACCATGTGGAGAAGAAGCCATCCTCTGCTTTACCAATCATTTTAAATATTGAATGAGGAGTCTTAAAAACAAAATCAGCCCCATCACCAAAGATTCAGATTTGAGAAGTCTGTAGTAGCGGGGCTCAGGGGTGCATGTCTATACTCCCAGTGGCTTCAAAGGCTAAGGTCGGAGGATCCTGAGTTCAAAGCCAGACTCAGAAACTGAGTGAAGTCATAAACAATTTAGTGAGACCCTGTCTCTAACTAAAATATGAAAAAGGGCTGGGGATCTGGCTCAGTGGTTAAGTACCTCTGGGTTCAATCCCTGGTACAAAAAAAAAAAAAAAAAAAAAAAGGTCTGGAGTTAATGCACAGATATTTTTCCAAAAGCTCTCCCAAGTGATTCTAATATGCAAACAGAGTTGGAAAGCAAGTACTACTAGATTTGGATGAATTAAACCTTTAGCCTATAAACTCCATGAGATTACAATCAGATTTTACATGTATAAATCTTCGTAGATTGGGGCGGGGGTGGGGTGTCCACACAGTTCATCATATTCTTCTAAATATCCCTAATATCAACAAAAAGAAAAACTAAGAATCATTGCAAATCATTTTTAAAACACTCTTAAGACTTCTGTTCTGACCAAGAAACAGGTTATAATTATGCCTGAAATAACTGAAAAAAAAAACCTATATAAAATTTAAGAAGCAACATTTTTCAACACCCTGTATAATCAGACAATAAAAGACAGTAATCCCTGATAGACAAGAAACACCATGGTAACTTACAACTGCCTGACTTTACTGTCTAATATTACATAGTATGGATTCACAAGCAAAGGAAATTACAGGGGGCAGTGAGGCGGGGATGTCACAGATGGATACAACCTTGTTTAATAATTATGAAGGAGTCAATTTATCAAGAGGACCTAACAATTCTATACATTTATGCATCCAATAAACAGAGCTTCAAAATGCATGAAGCAAAGATAGCCAGAGATTTTAATAGCCTTCCCTGCAACTGACAGAATACACAGATGGAAAATGAGTAAGGGTAGGAACAGCTGAATGATACTGTCAACCACCTTGGCAAAACGGACATTTATAGAGCACTCCACTTAGTGACAGCAAACACAAGTTCTTTTCAAATAAATATTTACCAACACAGTTCATATTATAGACCATAAAACATGTCTCACACTGAGTTTGAAAGTATTCATATCAGACAAAACACGTTCTGCAACTACCTGGAATTAAAACAAGAATAAATAATAGAAGTGTTCTGTGAAATTCCCAAATACTTGAAAATTAAATCTCAAACTTCTAAATAACCCATGTGTCAAAAAAGAAGACAAATTAGAAAGTATTTTGAACCAAATGAGAATGAAAATAAAAGACCAAAATTTGTGAAAGAGGAGGTAGAGGATTATAATGGGAGTAAGCATTATCATGATTATAATGACGTTTTCACAGGAATGTGCATTTGTCAGAATTTAACAATACATGCATGTATTTGCTTGTATATTTATAATATATCTCTGGAAAGATGCACAAGAAAGCAGTAGTAGTTATTGCTTATCTAGGGAAAAATATGGGTAGGCAAAGAGGTTTAGGTAAAAAAAAAATGTCATTGGTGAATACCCTCTTACACAATTTGCATTTAATTGTGTGTATGAACTGCATATTGAAAAAATCAAGTTTGAAGAATAGAAAGAAAACATGAAACTTCTATAATCTTAGGGGTATAATTAAGGCTTATTTTTCTGCTTGCCAATTTATAAATGTAGGGCAAAATTCAGATCATGAAAAACCTAAATGAAACCTCTTTTTCTATTACATATTAAAATTTTCCTAAATAAATTAAAATACAACTACTAAATGCAGCATAAATTCCTGAGTTCTGAAAATGTCCTTTTCTGCTTCAAAAATAGCCTGTATCTCTCTTACCACATTGAAAATATTTTGTCAGACTGAACTTCCTGCTTGGAAACAGAAGGAGATGAAGGAAATACAAATCATTACTATAATGAATGGGGAAAACTAAGAATTTTTCTTCTAAAGTTATGACAAGGTAAATTTCATATTTACAATAACAAGTAAGAGGAATTAAAGATTTCAATTTCTCATGTCTTATGCATAGGAAATGGATGCACTTCATGCATTCAGAACTGAGGAACACAAACATTATATACACAACAGATTCTGAAGGTATTCTGTATTGTGGGGTGGGTTGTTTGTTTTTGTTTGGGCAGTCTGACAAATTCGAAAAATGCATTTGATGGGTAAGAACTCTAAACAAGTCAACTATTTAGGTCACTGTTGTTTATTTAAAATATAATCAGGGGGTTAAGACTGAATGATCTTCATACATCTACAGCTTTTTTATCCTACCATATAAGAGTTTTTCTTAACAGTTCTCTCTGAAATAAGCATAACAAAAATGTACATTTACAGGTTTTTGCAAAGACTGAAGTATGCAAAGCACTTAGATTACTTGGCACAGAACAGACATTTAAAAATGGCTTCCAACTATATCTTGCCTTTTCAGGTTTTGAAAACTAAATTGTCATTAAATCAAAGAATTAAATAAGCTCTGATCTCCATTTTGCAGACCACTGAACATTTTGCATTTACCAATATCAATATATTTTTACGGGGCTTCAACATTAGGAGCAAGGACAGGGAAGAAGGTTTTATTTAAAAACATGTAAACCTACCTCCAAAGAGAACAGTTTTTAAAGTTTTCTAGTCTCACAAATACTTGCTGAAAGAATAAATTTCACAAGTAATCTTCCTCTTTTAAGTTTCACCCAATGCAAAAGTAAAACAGTAACAATCCCAAGTGTAAAGACAGTCACCGTGGGAAATCATATTCAAAAGATTACTTTACCTCAAAGATAAAAAGGATCTCCAAGGCAACTGAGAGACCATTCTCTTCATCTGTTTCTGGATTGTGGACACCAACCACAAGCACTCCTTCCCCATGATGTCCTGACTGCACACAGTAGCCACTGACAATTATTGAACTAGGCCGCTATTTCCAAGCATGGAAATTTACTCTCTCTAGACACAAATTTCCCTAAGTAGAGTTAAATAGCACTTGTAAACAATCTATTTAAAAACAAATCTGGTTACTTAAGCACATTTTTAAAAGCCACATGAGAAACTACCCATTTTTCCCACTTAAAATATCTACTACCTATACATCAATTCCCAAGTCCACACTTTCCATCTCCAGACTTCTCCATAACCCCTAATATGCTCAACTGGTTTTGTCAGTTCACATCTATCTCCTCTAGATGACAATCAACAACCTACCCACTACCACATCCCAGTTTCTGCCTTAGATCAGACCTTCAATTCTTATCTTGCCCATTACTTCTAACAGTCTCCTAATTGACCTAAATACTCCCTCTTCACTCTCAATTCTTATATGTTGCAGCCCAGAATCATTTTAATGATTTTGAGTGATAAGCCATTTCAGTGGAGAGTCCCAATTCTTGACTGCTTTAGCACATATATGCTATGTGAGAGCTCACACTCATACACATATATCGGTTAAACTTATTTTACAATTTTAATTTCATTTCAAATCATAAAATAAGTCTTGTTCTTGTTCTCCACTTGGTTACTTTTACAAACTGGAATCACTACAATTGAACGTTTTCTAAAACCACTCTTCCTCACATAACAAAGACACCTGTACACTAACAAACTACCTCAATATATTATGAACTCATTCATAAAGTTCGAATTTTAAACATCAGTTGTTTGGTTTAAGTTAGAAGTTTTACAGTGTTCACTGACAAGTTAAATTTTCTTTTTTTTTTTAAAGAGAGAGAGAGAGAGAGAGAGAGGGAGAGAGAATTTTTTAATATTTATTTTTTAGTTTTCAGCGGGCACAACATCTTTGTTTGTATGTGGTGCTGAGGATCGAACCCAGGCCGCACACATGCCAGGCGAGCGCGCTACCTCTTGAGCCACATCCCCAGTCCCCTTAAATTTTCATTTTTAAGAGGAAGAAAGCTGTAGGTGTGAGTTAGTGGAAGTATTTAAATATCCAAGTATATATAACTCTTTACTGATACACCTCATACAAATGCCATCAGAAGAGATGGTTATACAGTCACTATGAACTAAAGTGTCTCACTGGATACTTTTTGTACCAAGCAACCCATTTTTAATATATCATCCTTACCTTTCACTTTTGCAGCAAGCATTTCTGCAGCATGTTGGATATCAACAGAATTGAGGTTCTGATGCTTATTAATTACAGATGTTAAAACATCGAGAAGTTCATCCAGACGTATATCAATGACTTCTTTAAAGCAATCTTAAAAAAGGAAAAAAAGTTGTATCCAAAAAAAAGTTCTGGAAGTCTAAGCTACAAAAGATCACATGAAATACATTTCAAGTGAAAGGCATTAGAAAGCATTCCACAATTGTTGCCTACTACACATTTGCTTCTATTTCTACTACTGCAGTTATGTTGCCTTCAGAAAATTCTTGGTCATTTTAATTCATTAATGATTTCAAAGACAATTATGGTCAATTTAGTGCTACTTTTTTCAGTTTTTCTCCGTCTACATATGCTTTCCAGATTTTCCTTGAAATAACCATATAAAGTATTTCCTGTCTTACAGTTTTTACTATCATATAGCTAATATATGTGGTAACAATGTTAAAAGTTCTCAAAAGTTTGATATAATTGCATAAATAGTTTGCTTTAAAATACATGTTCAGTTTCCACATTAGAAGTAATTCTTTTTTTTTTCCTCATGATCTGTTCTTTTTATTAACTTTTTAGTCTTAGGACCAACCTTTTCATTTATCAATATCCCATCATTTTAAGCTATCTTAGGTACAATATACCTGCTTATATTTATCAAAACTCATACTGAACAATGAGTTCTGGGTTGCAAAAGAGGATTTATTTTTGCACTTGTCTACAAGTCTTTGTCCACAAGTTAAATAAAAACATACACAAATGCTACTAGAATTAATTCTTTACATTAAGGAATTATTAGTTATTGGAAGCAGTAACTCTCAGGCTATATGGAAAGACCATCATTTGTCCTGCATATTTTAAAACTGCAATATAAATTATGTATGATCAAATGCATAGATTTTTAATGAATTTTTTTGCTTTTCAGAAAAATTTTATCAGTTGCTAATGATGAAAAATTGGGTGAATCATTTTAAATTTTCCAGATTTCTGCCTACTCTAAAAAATGCAAGATTGTATTATACCAGGCCTACTATCTTCCTCAGCAGCTGGAGTGAAGCAGTGCTGTCCTCTTAGATGTGCACATTTCCCAGGACCCACTAGTCTAATCCTAGCCTCCTGTGCTCATTTATACCATCCCTGTCAGAGGGATGCAGATAAAAGTTTTATAGCCCCCGAAAATTAAGTGATCATATAATTTGTCCAAACCAAAATACTTTAGTGAGTAAAAAGGAGGATGCTCTTCATAATCATGCTAACATAACAGGCATATTGTGGATTATCATCCCAGGCAAACAAGTATGTATTATCAACCTATCTTTAAGCCTCTGAAGTAATCTTCAGAAGTTTGCAAAGATAATCATCTTAAACATAGTAGTATGCTATGATTCTCCTTTCCTTGACCTTACATCGCATTAGCATTTAATGGTTAATATTTATTTAAGTGCTCAGTATATGATAGACACTCTTAAACATGCTTAAAAGATATATTGTCCCATTTAATGTTTATGATCCTATTAGTTATAAAACCCCAAATTCTCCATTGTGCAGATTTATTAAACTGTAGAGCCATAATTTAAAGTCAGCACACCTAATTCCAGAATCCATGCTCTTAATGTTATACTGCCTCCCTACTGAAACAGTTCAGCTTAAAAACCAAAAATATTTTTAAATGTGGTGTTATAATTAAATGTATATTCGTGTTTTGAAGAAATGTTGAAAGATAATCACTAAACAAATTATTCATTTTTCAGAAATGTTAAGACACCAAAATGAAATGCTATCTATAGCATAAAAAATAAAAAATATTCCAACATAATTCATAATATATTCAATTTATTAACAGCACTATTGAGAGTGAAATAAATGTGTTTATAATGTGGAATAAAGGTGCAAGGGGCAGGGGTGCTGGGCAGACAAGATAAAGAGCTGGGTATATCAGGGCAAAGAGAATTCAGAGAGAAGCAACAAAGAGTGGTCCACGTAGTGCTAGAAGCAAGAGAGAAAACAGTGCCTTCCAGGAAAAAATCTGATTCATTCATCTATCAAATTTTATTGACAGAAGAAACAAACTAGGAGATTAAGTGCTGGTTTAATTAACTCTGGAAAGTAGACTAAATGAGTAAGACTAAAGGCAAAGGAAATACTCTTGAGTTCTGTACTCCAATTGGTTTACAACTGACATCATTATAGATGTACACTGGAACTGAACAAGTGAATAAATGGATAACATTGTGGAAGCCAGGCATCTCATTATTAGAGTGGAATTTAGAAATAAAATAAATAGGAGATTATAATAATCCAAGTAGTGATGGATCAAAGTTGGAAACTTCAGTAAGAACTGATATTCGATTTGATATAAATGGTTACATATAGAAATATTTATGGATATGTGTGTATAAACACATGGATCAGCACAGACATATGTATTTCTTTGCTGTCAGCTAAGAGGGTCTAAAAAAATGACACCCCAGTAGCAACAAGTATACCTAGCACACAGGTCTTGGTATCTGAACCATTCTCCAATAAAAGGCATCAGAACTCCTTGGAGAAATGATTAATTGTAGGGCAGGGGCAGAAAATATACAAGCTGAAGTCAAAAGCATCATGTAGTTCCAGAAAGAAGGAAATAAAGAGGGTACAAGGAGGGAAGGGCATGGAGAAGTATCAGGGGAACAAAATATATCAAATTATGCTATGTCCATGTGTGAATATACCACAATGGATCCTGCTTATAATGTACTAATTGACATAATAATAATAATAATAATAAGATTAGTAGAGTCAGCAGATCAGGAGGAGGAGGGGAAGGAAAAGAGAGATGCAGGAGAATAAGAGTGGTCAATGATGTTATATGCATGTATAAATATGGCATAATGAATCCCCACCATTATGTATAGTTATAATGCATCAATAAAAAAATTTTTTTTAAGTTAGAAGGGTATGTTCAAAGGTGTATAAAATTCATCTGAAAATGTTCCCTCTGTCCAAAGCTGGAATAATTGGAGCAATAAATAGTATTGACTTTATATCTATAGTATAAAATAAACATCCATACATTCATATTGACATAAATGACTGAATAAATTAATAAATTGAGAAGAAACAAACCTCTTGTGTAAAAGAATACTAAATGCTTTATGTAGATAACTTTGCCCTCAGAGAGGTATGCATAGTGATTTCTTCCAAAGAGTACCCTATTCGTGGGAGGATAAAAACAGTAGTTTCACTGTGCAAGAGTTGATGAACACCACATAAGACATTTGATCAAGGTTAACAACAATGACAAATCATGTTAGTAGCAAGTGCCCTTGAGATGATGTGATGAAAAAAACACTTTACATCTGTAATATCTCCCCTACTGTTTTACAACCTCAGTCTAATCATGAGAACATCAGAAAATTCTAACCAAAGGGCATGTGATGTAATATCTAGCCAGTATTCCTTGAAACTTTCCTCACCAAAAATGAGGAAAGTCCAAGAAACTTAAGAGCCAAGGAGAACCTAAAGAGACATGACAATTAAATGTACTGTAATAGGATCCTAAAAGACAAAAAAGGACAGTTGGGGAAATCTATAAAATTTTAATAAACTATGAACTTTGCTCAATAATAAGTTAGCATTACTCTTGTTTACTGTCAAATATTGGTTCATTAATTCTTATAAAAATAAGGCAAACTGGGCATAGGCTTGTATGGGAACTCCATACACTTTCTCAATTTTTCTGTATCTAAAACTGTTCTAAAAAACAAAGTCTGCTTTAAAAGTGAAATACAAGCTGGTCAAATATTTTAGGAATTTTATGTACAGCTGGAATTTTCCCCATAAACCTAATTTTTAAAAATCATTCATAATTTTTAATCCTTAGTGTAAATTTGAATATAAAGTTTAATGAATTATATTAATTAAAAAAACAACTATTTGATAATTGTGGGTGTTAAGTTTACTTAGTTAAGCCAATATAGCACAGTGGTTAAAAAGTACAGCCTTTGGAACCAGACTCCCTGACTTCAAATTCTGCCTCCATGGCTGAGAAACTTGGGCAAGTTACTTAATCTCTCTGTGCCTACTTTCCTCACCTATGAAGAGAAGACAGTGAGGGCATGGAGTTGTGGTTCAGCAGTAGAACACTAGCTTTGCAAGTGTGAGGCACTGGGTTCAAACCTAGCACCACATAAAAACAAATAAAGGAATTGAGTCCATACACAACAGAGAGAGAGAGAGAGAGAGAGAGAGAGAGAGAGAGAGAGAGAGAGAGAAGACAAAAAGGGTTACTTCATAGAGTTGTTAGAGTAAATGAGTTAAAACACATAAAGCACTTAGAACAGTGGCTGGAACATAGTAAGCCCTCTATCAACATTTGCAATTCCTATTATCTTAAGCAACAGAAGATATAGGTTACAAAGTTTGGCTCTGAAACAGAATCCAGCACTGAAATAAAAGAAACTTTTGGGAAAATAATACAACTTGATAGTAAAAAAAAAAAAAAAAAAAACATCTGTAAAACACTCAAGACTTTCAATGTTATCCCAGTTTTGCACCAACAAGTCTCTTCTTTATACTAGGAAGCTAGTCTATGATAATATTTCTGGCTGTTTACCAAAACCAAGGTTGAGTGATGATCATCACAGAGAATTGTACTGGATTCTTTCTGAAACCTAATCTATGGTAGTGCTAAATACTCCCCAAAGGCCCATACTGGTTCTCAGCATGGCACTACTGGAAGGTGGTGGAATCTTTAGAAGGAAGGCCTGCATCAGTGGAGATATGTCCTTAAAGGAGACTGTGGGATCCCAGTCCATTCCCTTTCTCCTTTCCTCTCCTCTCTTCTTTTGTTCTGTAGTTCGACTTGTTCTACCATGCACTCCCACAATCATATGCTGCCTCTCCACAGGCCCCAAACCATGGGGGTGTTAAGTTGATAATAGACTATGAATCAAAATAAACTTTTCTTTATAGATTTCATTTAATGACCCAACGCTGATTAATAGTCTTCAAAGAGAAAATAGTCATTTCTAATATTGACAATAAAATCAACAGATATTAATATACTTGAGGAATACTCAAGAATATATTGTTTTATTTTGAAGTCTCACCAAAAGAGATTGATTTTAAATGATTGTCAATAACCACCACCAATACTCAAAATTAGTATAAGATATTAAGTAAGAACTACAAAATACTAATGACGTAAATGTCTAGATAAACCAGGGTAATAAATTCTAGCCTTCTCAGAGTCAAGGAAATCAAATATATAGACATTAATATATGTTATATATTTTGAAATTATTAAATATTTTTAAATTTTCTCAGATTTAATGTCCAGTATAGTGGCTAATATGTAATAGATACAAAATACACAAATTAAAACTCTTTGGGACTCTCAGTAATTTTTTTAACAAGTGTTATGAGAATCGCTGCTATAAGTTTTCTTAAAAATAATTGCAAAACACTCTAATAACTGTCAGCAAAAAATACTTACTCCCCCTTTTCCTACAAGAAGTCTTCATAAAAAGATATTAAATTTGTTCCAAAACAATTTACTAAAAAACCGTTACTTAGTTTTTTTTAGAAAAATGTTACAGAAAGACTAATAAATTGCATCATAAAATAAATAATTCCAATTCCTATGATTAAAAATATTTCTGAAGCCTATATAAATCAACCACAATGAACAGGTCAACTAAATAAAATGTTAATCACAGATTCATAAACTTTCCTATAAATTTGGGCAGAAGGGTCAATAACTAGAATATCAGTATATTCTGGTAATACTTTACCTGGGACTTCATAAATTAGCAAGCCCTCAACTATCTGTGCCATAAAAAGTAAAAAAATAATTTTTTTTTAAATACAAAGATTCTGTTTTTACCAAATATTCTTTTCCCCATAGAATTAAGTTCTCTTCAATGAAGCAAAATGCCTCTAAATTAAAACTATAACTTAAAAAAAGTTTCAAGGAGTTTAAAAAGCTTGTTCACCAGCACTAAATATTCCCTACCCTGCCCCCATAAAATAAAATAAAACAGTCACACAACTGAGTAAAGCAAGAGGCAGTAACTGTTCTTTCCCAATACTGAATAAAGTGACTGCTTAGAAGACAAAAGACTTAAAAATAACTGCACTAAAAATAACTGACTGACTAATAAATAACTGACTTAAAAATAACTAAGAAATCCTTGATCTACTAGTGCCTTGAAATGACAATATACAAAACTCTTGGCTTCTCTGATCTTAGTCATCATCAGTAAGAGAGAATTGGTAAGAATATTTGTTTTACCTTATGTTGTGAACATCAAATAAATTAATAGAAATGAATTGCTTATAGTCTTAATATACAAATAATGATTATTATTAGTAAATCTGTAAGCCATCCAAACTAAGTATCTTTGAAAACGAATATGCCTCAGGTATATTCAGTAACAAACATATTTATATGCAAATCTCAATGTTTTAGTTAATGAAAAAGATACATTAAAGTTCCAATTTCATTTTATATGTGAAATCTAAATAAATTACTTGGAAATAAAATAGTCATTAAGCATATATTTTATAAAAATACTTCTATATCTGTCAATTTATAGTATTTAATTTTGTTCTATAATTAAGACAGGGTAATTTTTAAAGTCATAGTGGCCACACTGTAAATGTAATAAAGCTTAATTAATACTACAAAGGTATTAAAGATATTAATATAATAAAATTCAAACAAAGTCTTAACACTAATTATCGAGAACAATAAAAAAGTATCCCAATGTTTATCTACTGCCCCTGTAAGATGCTAACCTGACTTTTAATTATTGTTTTGCCTATTTGAGCCATTTATTTTCTGCTTCATTCAGCTTATCAAGTGGAAACAGATTGGCCAACTCTGTTGTCTGGTTCTCATGTATTAACACAATACCACATCGTTTATATTGCAAACATTTCGTGGAAATATTTAAGTAAATAAAATTTAAAAATATGTTTTCCTTTATTAAAAAAATACTGACAATACTTTTAAAATCAGTCTTGTTAATTCTGCTTAATCTAACTGAGGAGAGGAATGAAAAGACCAAGGAGGAAAAAAGCATCAGAACTCATCACTAGGAAACTCCTATTTTTTTTTGCTATAATAATTTTTGAATTTATAGGAAATGAAACCTGAGGAATAGCAGCTTTATCCAGTTACCTAGGGACTGTAAAAACAACAACTGGTGACACTTTAAAACACTTGCTCTAAACTCATTTATTACCACAAAAATCCAGTGATATACGTAACTGTTATCTCCTTTTAACAATGGTAGAAACCCAGGCACAAAGGTTAGAGCTAACTAGCAAGTAGGGAAATGAGGATTCCAACCTCAGGTTTTCTGACTCTAAAGTTTATATTCCTAGTATAATACATTGCCACATGGTTAAAGAAGTTAAAGCTTAATGACATATCCCACAATATTTGATTTAACTTCCACAACTATGCCAGTTGTTACTATATATATTATTAAATTATGAAAACCATTCCAGGCAAGCACAGAAGAGGACTACAATCCCCAAGAACTGGTAGAGGTGTACTAAATGAGCTACCCATATTTCATACTTCATTCCTCAAAGATTCATTTCACTTCTTTTTGTCTCTAAGTCATAACCTATTAACATTCACATTCATTTCTCCTAAGCGATGCCTGTTAGAAATCACTTCTAAAGAGGATGACTTCTAGAAGACAGCACAACACATGAGGCTAGCAACTTAAGTTTTCGAAATTCCCACAAAATTTGTGGCACACTATGAGGCTAAATTAAGATTATCAGTGAGGTAAAATTAACACTGAAATTTTCCTGGGAAAAGAATTTACCTAACTTACTGTATATTCACCCTGGGGGTAATGGGGACGGACTTAGTTAATCTCAAGACAAGTAATTGAAAGTACAAATTTATGCAGAATCTTTCACAACAGAACATTTAATGGCATTAAGCTTTTCATTTCACTCCTACTATTTAATAAAATTTGCCTTAGAAAGTTAACATACTTCTTTCCACTAAAGTTCTATAAAATCTAGGATCTAGAATTTATCAGAAGCTATCACTTATAAGATCAGTTATGGTTTTACAAAATAAGCTTCTTAAAATTATAAAGCACTTTTAAAAATCCAGGAACTTAACTAGTTTATCTGAAACTGATGATGAATTTTTATCTCTTTCTTGCCTATTTACAAGACAAACCAAAAAACAATAAGGCACCATAATTAAAACAGTAAACTTTCACTAAAATCCATTTTACAATAGCATTACATAATCAAAACAAAAAAAACCTATAAGAAATATTAGACTGGTGTTTCTCCTTCTAATATTTTATAATGGCACTTAACACTTCCAAGCACCGAGTAGTAAAAAAAGAGAAAAAAAAAGGAAAAAAGAAATGAGCTATTCTGCACTATTCCTTCAAGCCTAATTTAAAAAGACTTACATCTTTAAAATACACAGATTTTGAACTTCCTTAATTTATACTTTACCTGGAAATGGGAAGATATGTCACAAAGGCATACTTTTAAACTACTGAATAAGCTAGAAGAACATTTATAAATCTATTATTTGAAATTCAGAAGACATTTTTTCCTCAGGGAACAACCATAACCCTGAACTAGTATTTACACTGCACATACATTAATCTACAGTATTACAATTAAAAACAAAGTATATATGCATAAGTGAATACCTCTAGTGATTTAATAATAAGATGTAATTTTATCCCTGTAATTATTCATAATGTACCTTAATGACACTGGATGAGATATAAAACTTCAAATTCTATATCTGCTACATGTTTAAGACTTCAGGGCAATCTCACCCTGCACCTAAGCAGTAGAAAGAGAATCACCAAACTACTTATCCTATTGAAATAAGAATGGAGTGATTTCATAAGTCTTCAAATCTCTCATAGATAGCTATTGTGAAAATTTATCATCACAAAAGTCATGAGAACATTCTAGAGCCTGGGGAGGAGAGGGGATACCCTATGATATGTATTTTATAATTTGAAAATAAGTATTTGGCTGTGTTTTTCAGCTTCAAACTGAAAAGTATTCAAAATGATATATAATCTCCAACTTGAGTCAAATTCTGATTCACAAAATCATAAGACTGACAGAACCTTGTCCAAGTAGCTCATTCTTAAGAAATGATTATATGACTTAAGACATATTCCAAAGCAGTAGCAGAACTAGGTCTAGAACCTGGATGATACGATTCTCTGGGAAAGTTTTTTTCTGCCATCCTTTACTGCCACTAAATCACTACATAACCTAGCTAGAAAATTACCTGATGGTTCAAATCAAGAAGGGAATAAAACTGACACACTCCAGGAACAACTCAAAAAAAGGGAATTTTAAATGGACTTCTGTTTCTATTGGAAAAAAAACTTAAACATTTGCTTATTGTTATCAAACAACTTTTCTAGGTTTTAAAAAATGCTATAGAAATAAAACGAATATTTACAGTACAAGAACTCATCTCAGTATTCTCAATAATTATGAAGACCAAATGTCTCCATCAACACTATCCAACAGAAATTTTGGAAATAATGGAAATTTTCTGTATCTTTACTCTCTAATATGGTAACCACTAGAAACATGTACTACTTAGCATGTAAAAGGTGGCAACTGCAACTGAGGAGTGAAGTTTTTACTTAAAACAGTCATGTATATCTAATGGCTACCATATCGGATGGACAGTGCAAATTTAGACAATCCCCAGAGAGTACAGAATTGGCTAGTGAAAAATGAAAACACAGCAGTGCTTTTATAGAGTGCCTGCCATGCAAGGCAAGTGCAATAGGCTAGAAAGAATATACCATTCTGTATTAATGACTTCTGGGGCTCCAAATAAGGTCATTATTTATCAGCAATAAAAAGCTGACAAAGATCATATAATCTTAGTTATACATACACCTTATTGGTAAAATGTGGCTAAAAGTACTTGCCTTTATAGGTACTAAATGAATAAATTTCTTTGCAAATGCAGGTATTCTGTAAAATGGAAAACACCATGTACAAATGTAGAGCTTGAGTATCCCCAAAATGTTTGGAACCAGAAATATTTTAGATTTTGGAATTTTTCAGGTTTTAGAATACTTGCATAGACTTCACCAGTTCAGCATTACTAATCTGAAAATCCAAATGCTCTAAAATTGGAAACATTTTTTTTCTATTGCCATGGTACTCAAAAACAGCTTTGCATTTTAGAATTTGGGGTCTGGAATGATAATTTTTACAACTCATTTGGGTAAATGAAAATATGACCATATACCAATCACAAAGCTACTTATCTAAGTCTATCCTCAACAGTAGGATTAAACACCTGAGGCAAAGTCAAGTGAATTTGAGTATTACTGCCTCATTACAACTAAAGTATACATTAAAAAGGGGTATTCTGATTAGACCAAAAGGCGATTTGTCTATCCACATTTTTTATTCTGAAAGGTTAACTTTTCAGTTTTTTTAATAGCTAACAAATGTGAATTAAAAGGTAATAAACAATGCCAGAATTTTGAAGGCAGAAGACAAAGTACTGGCAGCATCTCTGGCAAAATACTGACAAGGTTGCTTCACACCAAGAGAACAGTGAAACAGCTCTTTGCTGTCTGGCCACTGTTTATTGCTGTAATGGTAACTACAGAAGTCAAGGAATAGTTCTCATTACACATGGTCCACATCTATAGAAATGTATGTAATTAATACTACCTCAAAGAGTTACAGCATTTTAAACATTTTAACTGTTTGCCTGAAGATTATATTTTATAATAACTCTATTAAGTAAATAAGAAATAATCTGATACTCTAAGAAGCTGAAAATCATGCTCAAACTTAAACACAAGCATATTATTATATAGCAATCTCCTGATCTTTTACAATGGGGTTCATTTATGTTTGTATATACTTCCTCATTTAAGGAAAACAAAAACAAAAAGGTTCTAGCCCAATTAATTAAACAGTAATTTTCAGATTTGGACAACAATTTTCCAAAGACAGAGAAAACAAATTCTTACAAAATTCAAAACTCATTCTGACGTGGTATACATGTATCTTTTAAAACCTGATTGATAAACCAAGCATTAAAATCAATCTCATTAGTATGAGAATTGGTTATATAAAAAAATTGTTTTCCATGGTTTTTAAAAATTAATTTATAAGCTTTTTAATTACTGATGACACATATGTTATTTAAGAACTGGAATGCTTATTATTAAAAGGATAATGTCCATACAAATTTTTAAACTTAAATTACAGGGAATAAATTTTTTCCCCTGTATATCCTTTTATCTGAAGGGTGGTCTCCTTCTGTATCTTGTTACCATTTTTCTCTTTACTCGCTGAGGATCAGCTTCTTATCCTCAGTTCTTTCCTATTCTCTGAACTGTCTACTCAAAAATTAAAACTAAAAATTTTTTTGCCAATAAGGAGTGGTTCAACTTGTTTTAAATTACCACCATTTAAAATCTGTGAAACAAGGGATACCTATGTAAGATGAGGATGTTAAAAGGTATAAAACTCCTAAGGAAAAAAACAACAAACAGAAATTCTAACTAAAAATCCTATTTATATTATTAAAAATGTACTTCCATTAATATATTAAGTAGCATCATGTTTTACCCTAAATTGAGGTAAATTATTTGTCATTGAATACATTATTTTAAATTTCACCTTAAAAATTAACCCAGTAATAAAATGTACATCAAAGAGAACAAAATTTACTATAGGCAAACTTAAAAATAAGTTTTAAATGATTAAGCCAGTTAAGAAGAAATCTTTATTACAAAACTATACTCCTTTGAATAAATGGCAGATGTATCATCATACTAAGGAATTTGTTACCAATATAACACTTAATATATTTAGGATATTTTCCATAACAAGTTATCTTATTTTTATAATAAAGCTTGTGATTTTTTAAACTTTTTTTTAAATTGTAGTTGGACACAACTCCATACATACAATAAAATACCCTTATTTTATTTATTTATTTATTTATTTATTTATTTTTATATGGTGCATAGGATCAAACCCAGGCATTCTACCACTGAGCCAAAACTCCAGCCCCCATAACAAGTTATCTTTACCACAATTTTTTTTAGTTGTAGATGAACATGATACCTTTATTTAATTTATTTATTTTTATGTGGTGCTGAGGATCCAACCAAGTGCTTCACACATGCAAGGAGAGGATTCTACCACTAAGCCACAACCCCAGCCCTCTTTACCACAATTTAATCATACATTTTAGACTTCAAAATCAACCTGTTGAAATTAACAAGAGTGTGAGCAACCTCTTTCTGATAATATTTACAGTCTGGAGCCAGATGTGGTGGCATGCCTGTAATACCCAAGAAGCCCAAGCACCAGGATCTCAAGTTCAAAGCCAGCCTTAGCAACTTAGCAAGGCCCTAAGCAACTTAGTAAGATGCTCTCTCAAAATGAGTAACAAAAGAAAAAAGGGTGGGGGGACTGGGAATGTGGTTCAGTGGTTAAGTGCCTCAGATTCAATCTCTGGAACCCCTCCCAAAAAAACATTTTACACATATGTGAGTGTGTATATGTATGTATGTATGTATGTGTGTGTATATACATATATATACATATATGTATATATATACATATATATACATATATGTATATATACATATATGTATATATATACATATATACATATATTTATACACACACATCACACATAAGTGTGTGTGTGTGTGTATATATATATATATATATATACACACGTTATATAAATTATATACATATTTTTTAATGTACTCTCAAAAGAGTAATGTATGATTGCTGCTGTAAGGAAAATTCAAACACTAAAATTTTGAGGCTTTGGGACTGGGGAGGTTGTTCAGTAGTAGAGTACTCACTCACCTTGCATGCATGATACCCTGGGTTCAAGCCTCAAGGCCAGAAAAAAATAATCATTTTTTCTTTTTTGGAGGCTTCAATTCTAGTTTACTTATTTCAGGAATTGCAACTTAAACATTATAATTAGGTTAGAAATAAACTCTGAAATTTAGTATAAGCATGAAATGTGGTTTTAGATTCTGGTTTTCAAAATGCATACCAGAAAATAACCAAAGAGATAGAGAGAAATAAAGATATATATATATATATATATATATATATATATATATATATATATATATATACACAAACATTAAGAATATATATATATATATATATATATATACATTAAGTATATATATATATATATATATATATATATATATATATATGATTTGTTGAAATCTCACAAATTTCTATGAAGGCCCATGAAGTCTCATATAAATACAATGAAAGTGAAGAGTAATCTTTACTTCATAAAACTTACATTATGAACATGAAAATGAACTGCTACTTATCATAAAAGTTCAGGAGCTCTCTCTTAACTATGTATTATCACTGATATCAAATTGGGACATTAAAGAAACACTAAAAGACTTAGGTACTACGATTAAGTCAGGGAACACATAACTCTTTAGTTCAGGATAACCAAATCCTATTACCTACTTCTAACTAGACAAATTCTGTGATTAGTCCTTAATTTAAGAAGAGGTTACAAATCAGCAAAACAGAATTAAGTTTGAATACTGGGGAATAAAATTCATTCAAGTACAGTCAGTTTAAATTCGACAACGATATGGAAAGCTGAATTAAGGTCAAAGCATCGACAATCTACATTGTAAACATTAGTTTGCTTATTAAAGACCAATCAATGTGCTCTATTGCCTTTAACAAGAAGGTTTAGATTCCAATGGTCTCAAATTATCCTGAACCAAACTGAGAGGAACCAAAGACTTCTTTTTCTTTTTTGGTACTCTTGTTTCCCCAGCCTTACCAATTTTTTATTTTATAGTGCACTATTATTTATTTTTTAATTTTTATTTTGCTTTTATTCATTTTCCCCCATTATTCTCATTGGTGCATTACAGTTGTACATTATGGTGGGCTTTGTTTTTACATATTCATACATACACACAATATAACAATATAGTTTGGTCAATATCATGCCCCAACTGCACAATTACTTAACTATAAAATGGTTTACACTGTAAACATCAAACACATAGGTAAAAAACTAACCATAAAATAACTGAAACAGAACAATTTTATCATTGTATACACACTTATCTGTAGAGAGGCTAGCATTTAAAATTTTACAACCTATCCAGTAAGTATGCTAAGAGAAAACAGTGAACAAACCAGAAAGAACAGCGTCCTTGAAAGATTGTAACATGTGGGTGACCTCCCTGATATCATTCAACACCTCCTTGATGTAGTCCTTCCTTGATGCTAAGTTGGAACTTATGGACTTATCAGCAGAAAGTTGGCCTGATGCTGAAAGAGACTTTTTCTTTGCCTTCTTCTTTCTGTGAGCAATCATCCTCTTATTTAAAAGTCAGAAAAACTGAAATCCTTAATGGGGCAAGAAACAAAAACAAAAAAGAATGAAACACAAATACTACATGAGCTAGGGAAACATATCAGGTTTTCACAAACTGCCCATAGTCTACCTTAGTATTCTATTTTTAATTTTTAAAAACAAATGAATAAAACACTGTACTATGAATTGTGGATTCTTAAAAGTGTCTGTAATCCTGACAATGTCCAATATGCAAACTATCATTCTTTTCATTTCACAAGTGAGGAACCTGGGTTTAGAGGTTTAAAAATATGTCTATGCTCTCTACTGCTAAATGATGAACTTCGAGTTCAATCTAGATCTGCCTTAACTTTCTCTTAATTCCTAAGGTATAGAACATTTTTTAATTGTAAAAGTTGTTTAAAATCCTCCTCCATCATTTACTATATGACCTCAGAAGCTGTTAATCATCTCTTCACTTTAGTATGCTTATTTATAAAATCAGAAAAACATCCTGACAACACCTACCTGAGGAGCATATTTTACAGAATTAAATGAGACAGTAGTATAGAAGTATACATTGAGCACATGAAAGTAGTTGAATTACAGTTATTTTCTCTAGTGAGATACACACACACACACACACACACACACACTCTGACATTCTGGGTTATTAAGTTTCATAAAGAACATTTTTGTTGAAAACAAATTCTAAGGATGCCCCTTAATCTGATGTATCCTGACTAAACAAATAAATGTCATATTATCAGAGTAATACTTCTGGTAATTTAAGGATGTTAAAGACAATGTTTTGGAATTAAAAACAAGTTAGATTTGAATCCTGGCTTTAATATTTTCTAAATGTGTGACTTACACTATTTACTCTCATGTTTGCATGGAGATTAAAAGGGATCACGAAATTTAGAAACTTTTATGTTAAAATGTCTATTCCTGGCCCACTGGGACTCAAAGAGAATCTTAGTTTCTTTTTCATCCTTATTTTAACTTTCCAGAATTAAAAGACCCAATTTTTGAAAATTTCTTAAAATAAAAAAGGAAACAACTTAAGGAATTAGCACAAGCATGATCATTAAAAGATTTTTCAAATATTTTGGCTTAAGTATTTGGATACTTTCAAAATGTAAAATGACAAAGGACTCCTATGAATTAACAGTAGAAAGTTTTATGCAATATTTTAATCATTGTAAGATACATTACTGTATCATGTACTATTACACCATGACCAATTCCACAGATTTGGTTTATCCCTGTGATTACAGTTCTCTAGTCTGTCCACTTCTATTTCTGCCTCTCCCACACTAGTGAATTGTCATTTCTTGCCTGAGCTACTGCACTAATTTCCTAATGATCATTCCACAACCATTCTTGTCCCATTATAAATGTAGTAAGTAAACTTTTCAAACATAAAAGATACCAAACAAAAAGATACAAAGCCAAACAAACATATTACAAGAAAACTGAGCCCAAATTCCTCAATACAGTATTAGCAAATTAAACCCAACAATACCATGGCCAAGAAGGCTTTGTCTCAGGATGCAAACTTAGTTTAACATTTACTAGAGAAAAACTATGTGACCATTTCAAAATGGTGTCATTTCTCTGCTTAAACCCTTCCAAAGGAAAAATGTCATGCTCTGTGAGACTGAGAGACATGGCTTTTGCCTGCCTCTGCAGTACCATCACACTCCTGGGCTCTAAACATTCCTGCCACATACACCTCCTTTTCATTCTTCTAACAGTATTTGTTTACTTTAACCCACAGTATGAAACAGTTTTACATCATGACTATTAATATATATATATATATATATATATATATATATATATATATATATATGTATGTAATGTTGGTGTGTGGTATGTGTAAGAATCTTTCGTAAAACAGATTCTAGCTAAGGATCCATAAGATGTACTCAGAATTTTTTCATTCTATTCAATTTCATTTTTATAAATGCTGATTTCAAGTTACTAAATTGGCTTCATACATGCAATAGGGTCATGACACTATAGCTTGAAAAACACCTATTGTTCAACTGGGGGTCCAGTCTACATGCAGATCAACTTGCCTGCAATATTCCTTCTTCTTCAATCACTGACTCTAATCTCACTCCAAGATCACTTCCTCAGAGAAACACTCCTGCACTACTCCCATGGTCCCATAACCACCATTACCAAACTAGAACAGAACCCCTAGCAATGCTCTAGAGCATCCTACACTGTTCATCGCTCCACAGTCCAAATAGATAATTCAATCTTACCATTTAGACTAGAATCTTAAAGAAATTAAGACCTTGTCTTGGTTGTTAATTATTTGTTCTCTTGCTCACAGCACAGTGCTTTACAAAGAAAGAATGAACTACTCAAAACTATTTGCAGAATGAATCATGACTTTGCAGAAACAGTGAACATAAATTAATATAGTTAGAACTGACTTTTACAGAAACAAAAATAACTCTGGATTTTTGCAATGTTTCAAAGAGAAAATTTTTTAAAAATCTATCTCTAAAATGTTATCTTTTTTTAAAAAAAGTAAATGAAGCCGAGTGAAGGCAAAATTACAAAAAAAACCTGAAATAAAAGTTGTATTTCTATTATGTTCTTTGTAAATATGGTAACCCAATACTTTTTAAAATATTTTTTAGTTATACATGGACACAATATCTTTATTTTGTTTGTTTATTTTTATGTGGTGCTGAGGATCAAACCCAGTGCCTCACATGTGCCAGGCAAGTGCTCTGCCACTGAGCCATAACCCCAGCACCCCACCCCCAATACTTTTTAATAGCTTTTAAAGTTCCTTTATTCAATATTCTTTTGTTAATTCCAAATTATTTAAAAATAGATTTTCTACACTTAAACTAGTTTCAAGCCTATCTAATGTTAATCCTTAAATATGTAATTTCTAAAATGAACCTCGGATCATGTTTTAGCACTCTTATTACACCTAATTTTTGCCATCAACAGAAATAAACAATTCAACAAAAAATTAAAGTGCCTTATTTGGGCAGCTCTTGTGTAAATCACTAACTGAAGAGCGATTAACCTAACAAATCTTATCACTTTTGCAGTTTACTTAATCAAAGTCATTGTTTACCTCTGGCAGCTTTTAAATTTAGTAAAATTAGGCAACTTTTTCACTGTTATTGGTAAAGATGTTACAAAAGTTAAAGACATAAGACAAGTTTGAAATAAAACACTTCACCTATAACCCACTTGAATCAAAGTGTGAAATATGATATATCAAGAACTATGTAATGTTTTGAACAACCAACAATAAAAAATTAAAAAAAAAAAAAAACTTCACCTATCTGAATAAAAAGAATAGACCTGAAGTAACTGTGTCAAATTAGTAACCCAGAGGGCTGGGTATGTGGCTCAAGCGTGCTCCCCTGGCATGCATGCGGCCCGGGTTCGATCCTCAGCACCACATACAAACAAAGATATTGTGTCCGCCAAAAACTGAAAAATAAATATTAAAAATTAAAAAAATAGTAACACAACGTTGTAAAAAAAAAACTTGACAATTTTTAAACAAGACAGCAAAATCTATTCTCTTTCTCTCTCTCTCTCTCTCTCTTACACACACACACACACACACACATAGTACTAAAACAGATTGTATTATACCTCTAATCAATATTATTATTAATGTTTTAATTTTATTATTCTACTTCTTTTCATGTTTAAAACTGAAAAAGATACCAAAGCCAGACAAAGACATTACAAGAAAACTGAGCCCAAATTCCTCAATACAGTATTAGCAAATTAAACCCAACAACACCATGGCCAAGAACGCTTTGTCCCAGGATGCAAACTTAGTTTAACATTCACTAGAGAAAAACTATCTGACCATTTCAAAAGACACAGAAAAAATATCTAACAGGATTCCATGCCCTTTCATGATAAAGTCAGCAAGTCAGAACAGAAGGGAAATTCTTCTACCTCACAAAAGGCATTTATAAATTTTTTTTAAAAAACTAAGACCTATTCATCATAATGGTGACAGATAATGCTTTCCTTTAGGAATCTGGATCAATATTGTTACCAAAGGGCTTAGCCAGTATAGTAGATTGAAAATAAAATGCATTCAGAATGAAAGGGGAGAAAGCATTTTAATGAGATCACATTCTGTGTTCCTAAAAATGTCTTGAGGAACTCATAAATAAGCTACTACATCCAATAAATGAATATAGCAAGGTCACAGAATACAAGTCAATACACTACAATATATTAACAACAAATAATTGAACTACAAAATTTTAAAAACCATTTATAATACCATCAAAAAAACCAAGATATTCTTAGAGATAAGTTGAACAAAGCATGTGTAAGATCCTAAATTAAAAGTTATAAAACACTACTGCAAGAAATGAAAGAACTGAATAAACTGACAGGCATGCCACATTAATAGAATTGCAAAACTCAATACTCTAAAATATTTTTTCTCTCAAAATGATATACAGTTTCAGGCAATTCCAAGATCCCTCCCGGGTTTTATGCAGAAATTAACAATCTGATTCTAAAATTTATATGAAAATGTTAAAGATATGGAATAGCCAAAGAAATTCTGAAAAAGAACAAAGCTGGAGAATCTAGACTGATTGACTTTAAGATTTACTGTAGAGCTACAAGAATCAAGACAGTGCAAGATATTAGCATAGGAATATTCTCTTACAAATCAATAATAAGAAAGCAAATAAATAAATAAAATAATGAATAATAAAGTGAATAGACACATCACAAAAGATGATACACACTGAGAAATACATATGAAACAATGCTTAACATCATTAGTATTAGGGAACTACAAATTTAAACTGAAAGACCACTAAATTTTCACAAGAAATTTTCATTTCAGCTAGACTGAAATACTAAATGTTGATAAAGATGAACAACTATTATAACTGTAATACAACACTGCTCTACAAGGTCCACAGAACCTTTGGAAAACAATTTGACAGTTTCATTTCTTTTCTTTTTTTATACTGGGATCCAATCCTGGTGACCTTGTGCACATTAGGAAAACTCTACTACTGAGCTACATCACCAGGTCCCTGACAGTTTCTTAAACATTTAAATATTCATTTAAAATACAACCCAGCAATCTTGTTCTTTTATATACACAAAAGAAATGAAAACATACACTCCCTCCAAAACTTGTTCAAAATTGTTCACAGGAATATTTTTCATGTCAAAAACTAGAAACAACCCAGCATCCTTGATTGGATAAACAAACTGTGGTATATAGTCTTACTTAACAATAAATATCCATTACATAATAAGAAGTCCATTACATAGTTCACTTTATTACTCATTATTTTATACTTAACAATATATATCCATTACACAGTAAAAAACCATTGGTGAGTCATAAAAGCATTATGCTAAATCAAAGTCATTCCTCTCCACCCCAAAAAAATATTTATATGTAACCGTATTATTGCAAGTACATGAAATATTAGCAAATATGAAAGCTAATCTTTAGTGATAAAAAGTAGGGGCAAGGGCTGTGGCTCAGTGGTAGCGGACTTGCCTGGCCTGTGTGAGGCACAGGGTTCATTTCTCAGCACTGCATAAAAATAAATACATTAAAGGTCTATCAACAACTAAAATAATTAATTAATTAATTATAATAAAGTATATAATTGATTGCTAAGGTACAGGATGGTACATCGGTGTGGGAGGAATTGAAGAGGAGCATTACAGAACTTTTTAAAGTAATGGGGGAGATCCAACATGGCGGCAGGCGCAGAGAGATCAAGTCTCTGACCTCTTCAGCTGCGCGGGCATAGGGAGTCGTAAACCATCTAAATGCTTTTTTGCTCAGGATCACTAGGCAATGCTGAGTTGATGTGGATCTGGGGCGAACAGTCTGGGCCTCTCAGAACACACACCGAGCCCGGATCGGCTGATTTCAAGCTCCTATTCGTCTGCCTCTCACAGACAAACCGCTGTGACTCAGCACTAAACGATCCTGCTGAAACAAATGGTCGGCCCTTTTGAACCTGCAGAGGTTAATACCAACCGAGCCTTCATAGGCAGTGGCCACAGGATTGAGACGGGGCTTGGGAGAGCCAGTCAGGACCCACCCGTTGCATCGGTCACCAGGCAAAGGGAATGAACTGTCGCCATTTGCGTGGGATACCACCATGGCAGAGAACTGACATCACCAGAATGCAGCGGAGAAGATAACTTCATTGAAACCGGCGGCAGCAGGTGTGTAACCCCCTGGCCCTCCCTCTCCACACAGCAGGGAAACCTTAAGGGCCCCTCCCAGCTCTCCCGTGAGTGCGATAGTCAGACCGAGGGAATCAGGAGTGGCGCGGGACCTGCAGCGTGGAACCCCCAGCTACCGCTCCCACCAGTGCTGACAACTGAGGTCTCTTGCACCAGCTACTGGGGGAGTGGCTACCGGAGGGCAAGCAAAATTCACTGAGGGTTCTCAGCCCCAAGCTCCACAAACTTAGGGTCTGAGGGAATGGAAAGCAGGGAGAGTGTGCCCAGTCGTTCAAGAAAATAGGGCTCCTGGGAGCAGCAGAACTGGCGTGTAGCCAGTATTGTGGTGAACGTCACCAGTGAGCGGGGCCTGGCTTGAGGAAAAGTGGGGAAGTGACTAGACACAAGAGAAGGCCCTAGGCACTCAGGATTGGAGATCCGCCCAGTCTGGGAGTATGAGCTGCTGCACAGTGATTGGTTCCTGTGTATTGAGAGGAGAAGCTTGGCATGGTGGGCACAGCTCCACCTACTGGAAGAGATGTTAATCAAACTCTAAGACTGCATTTATTATTATTATTTTTTTTTTATTATTTGGGTTTTTTTTCATTTTCATTTTTTTTTATTTTTTTATTTTTTAAAATATCACATCAAAAAAATTGTGCACCATGATCAAGTAGGATTCATCCCTGGGATGCAAGGATGGTTCAATATACGGAAATCAATAAATGTTATTCACCACATCAATAGACTTAAAGATAAGAACCATATGATCATCTCGATAAATGCAGAAAAAGCATTCAACAAAGTACAGCTTCCCTTTATGTTCAAAGCATTAGAAAAACTAGGGATAAGAGGAACTTACCTCGACATTGTAAAAGCTATCTATGCTAAGCCTCAAGCTAGCATCATTCTGAATGGAGAAAAATTGAAGGCATTCCCTCTAAAATCTGGAACAAGACAGGGATGCCCTCTATCACCACTTCTATTCAATATAGTTCTCGAAACACTGGCCAGAGCAATTAGACAGATGAAAGAAATTAAAGGCATAAAAATAGGAAAAGAAGAACTTAAATTATCACTATTTGCGGATGATATGATCCTATACCTAGAAGACCCAAAAGGGTCTACAAAGAAACTACGAGAGCTAATAAATGAATTCAGCAAAGTGGCAGGACATAAAATCAACATGCATAAATCAAAGGCATTTCTGTATATCAGTGACAAAACTTCTGAAATGGAAATGAGGAAAACCACCCCATTCACAATATCCTCAAAAAAAATAAAATAAAATACTTGGGAATCAACCTAACAAAAGAGGTGAAAGATTTATACAATGAAAACTACAGAACCCTAAAAAGATAAGTAGAAGAAGATCTTAAAAGATGGAAAAATATACCCTATTCATGGATAGGCAGAACTAACATCATCAAAATGGCGATATTACCAAAAGTTCTCTATAGGTTTAATGCAATGCCAATCAAAATCCCAATGGAATTTCTTGTAGAAATAGATAAAGCAATCATGAAATTCATATGGAAAAATAAAACACCCAGAAGAGCAAAAGCAACTCTAAGCAGGAAGTGTGAATCAGGCGGTATAGCGATACCAGATCTCAAACTATATTACACAGCAATAGTAACAAAAACAGCATGGTACTGGTACCAAAACAGGCAGGTGGACCAATGGTACAGAATAGAGGACACAGAGACTAATCCACAAAGTTACAACTATCTTATATTTGATAAAGGGGCTAAAAGCATGCAATGGAGGAAGGATAGCATCTTCAACAAATGGTGCTGGGAAAACTGGAAATCCATATGCAACAAAATGAAACTGAATCCCCTTCTCTCGCCATGCACAAAAGATAACTCAAAATGGATCAAGGAATTTGATATCAAATCAGAGACTCTGCGTCTGATAGAAGAAAAAGTTGGCTCCGATCTACATATTGTGGGGTCAGGCTCCAAATTCCTTAATAGGACACCCATAGCACAAGAGTTAATAACTAGAATCAACAAATGGGACTTACTCAAACTAAAAAGTTTTTTCTCAGCAAGAGAAACAATAAGAGAGGTTAATAGGGAGCCTACATCATGGGAACAAATCTTTACTCCTCACACTTCAGATAGAGCCCTAATATCCAGAGTATACAAAGAACTCAAAAAATTAAACAATAAGATAACAAACAACCCAATCAACAAATGGGCCAAGGACCTGAACAGACACTTCTCAGAGGAGGACATACAATCAATCAACAAGTACATGAAAAAATGCTCACCATTTCTAGCAGTCAGAGAAATGCAAATCAAAACCACCCTAAGATACCATCTCACTCCAGTAAGATTGGCAGCCATTAGGAAGTCAAACAACAACAAGTGCTGGCGAGGATGTGGGGAAAAGGGTACACTTGTACATTGCTGGTGGGACTGCAGATTGGTGCAGCCAATTTGGAAAGCAGTATGGAGATTTCTTGGAAAGCTGGGAATGGAGCCACCATTTGACCCAGCTATTCCCCTTTCTTGGTCTATTCCCTAAAGACCTAAAAAGAGCATGCTACAGGGACACTGCTACATCGATGTTCATAGCAGCACAATTCACAATAGCAAGACTGTGGAACCAACCTAGATGCCCTTCAATAGATGAATGGATAAAAAAAGTGTGGTATTTATACACAATGGAGTATTACTCTGCATTAAAAAATGACAAAATCATAGAATTTACAGGGAAATGGATGGCATTAGAGCAGATTATGCTAAGTGAAGCTAGCCAATCCCTAAAAAACAAATGCCAAATGTCTTCTTTGATATAATGAGAGCAACTAAGAACACAGCAGGGAGGAAGAGCAGGATGAAAAGATTAACATTAAACAGAGACATGAGGTGGGAGGGAAAGGGAGAGAAAAGGGAAATTGCATGGAAATGGAAGGAGACCCTCACTGTTATACAAAATTACATATAATAGGTTGTGAGGGGAATGGGAAAAAAAAAAACAAGGAGAAAAATGAATTACAGTAGATGGGGTAGAGAGAGAAGATGGGAGGGGAGGGGAGGGGGGATAGTAGAGGATAGGAAAGGTAGCAGAATACAACAGTTACTAATATGGCATTATGTAAAAATGTGGATGTGTAACCGATGTGATTCTGCAATCTGTATTTGGGGTAAAAATGGGAGTTCATAACCCACTTGAATCGAATGTATGAAATATGATATGTCAAGAGCTTTGTAATGTATTGAACCACCAATAAAATAAAAAGAAAAGAAAGTAATGAAAATATTCTATATTTTGATTATGATGGTGATTACATTTGTAAAAATGCAAAGTGTATCCTTAGAAAGAGTATATATTATGTAAATTATACATCAATAAATCATGTTTATGTCTACATGTCTATATCATATCAATTATAATATGTGGACCTTATCTGGATCTTGATCCAAACATCCTGTTTATAAAAAAAATGATTTATATTCAATTTGACTGAACAATGACTGAATATTGGATGTTGTTGATATTATATTTAATTAAAAAACTCATTTGGGGAAATACACTCTGAAATTTTTATGGGTAAAATATGATGACGTCTGGGATTTGCTTCAAAATAATGGAGGTTTATCTATAATGGTAGTATAAGTAAAAGACTGTTCATGAGTTGATAATTTTTGAAACTGAGGTTGTATACAGAGTTCATTATACTGTTTAGCCTACTTCATGCATGTTTGAAATTTCCCATAATAAAAAAATTGGTTTTGTTTTTTTAGTCTACCTTCAGATCTACTCTGGGCTATCTCAAGATCATCCCCATAAGCTCCATCACTCTCCTTCCCACTTCTCTCCATTAAAGTACATATGTGACTCAGGGCTCAGTCAATCCTAGAGTCCCCTGAATGTCCTGTTATACATAATTCTAACGCACTAAGCATAAATGTGACATCGTGGTGGTACTCAATGAATATTAGATTTTAAAAATTATAAGTAAAATTATGGGAGGTTCTGTCTGAATACTGCCTGAAGTTGAAACTGAACCTACCCTTCCCTAACACTTCTAAAAAAAATGTTAATTAGCTCCTATCTCTTCCTTTAAGAGGAAGATTGTGGGGAGGCTGGGCTGTGGCTCAGCAGTAGAGTGCTTGTCTAGCATGTGCAAGATCCTGGGTTCAATCCTCAGCACCACATAAAAATGAATAATATAAAGGTACTGTGTCCAACTACAACTAAAAAATAATTCTTTTTTAAAAATTAAAAAAAAAAGGAAGACTGTAGGGCTGAGAGTGTAGTTCAGTGGTAGAGTGCTTGCCTAGCATGCTTGAAGCCCTGGTTCAATCTGCAGCACCACAAAAAATATAAAAAGGAAGACTATGACATTTGAAAACTCTCAGCAACACACCCTGAAACATTCTTCAAGAAAAATAAAATTCTTATCTAGGGAGGCATTATTGCTGAATATCTGCTTTACGAACAAGGTGGCTCATTTACTTATCATCATAATAGTAAAGACAATAAAGCACTTCCACAAAAAGACCAGAATGTGCTCCTAACCTTCTTAAATCCCCTTGTTTCATTACACACATGAATGTGTCTTTACGTGTATGGCTCATCACCATGGTGAAAATGAATGGGAAATTAAAAACAAACAGCAAATAAAATAGCCTTCAAAGCTTCAAAGCAGAAACATCTAAGCTGGATCAGTGACATCCTGGTATACATTAGAGATAACCAGAAATTCTTCACAGGAAGGACCCTTTACCTTCTGTGCTTATTAAACTTGTTCTTTACCTTCAAGTTCACACAAAAATATCACTTCTTCCAAAATGCCCTTTCATTTCCTTCACTGAAAATATTCACCCCTGTATTTTTCCATAGGGCACTGCTCATACTTCTCTCAGGTAACCCATATTATGCCTTGTGCTCTATTTTTTTTTTGTTGTTGTTGTTATTGTATACTGCCACTCAATAAATGGAAAGGTTCTACAGAGGATCTGTCTAGCATAATATGAGATCCTGCTAAATTTTCAGAGTGAATGCTGAATAAATTACCATGGATAGGAATCAAAATCCTTCCAGGATACTTTCTGGGAATCATCTTTGTTCAGTGGTAGTTCTAACCCCCTGGGACCAAGAACACTTTTAAAAGCCCACTTTCCTAGGTCAAGGGGTTTTACAGGTGGGAGGTAAAGGTGATGATAATTGAGAGGTTGTTCTATTTTAGGGAGGTGGAGGGAGCTGGAGTGACCATACCTTCACTGAATAGTGATTTCTTCATCTCAGCCAAAGTTGGATATCCTGCCAACTTGGGGACTGAAACATTTCTACCTGGCCCATCTTATTTTCTTCAAATTCACTCTTAAAAGTCTTATCAAAATCATGATACCGTAGCTACATGTATTGTAAACCTAATGAGGCTTAAGTGTTCCTCACTTATACAGTTCTTAACAGTAAGGAAGCATTTCTAAGTAGGCATTTCTGGGAAACTACCTAAAGAAATCACTGGGGGAAAAGGATCTAAATCTCTGAGACACACATCTATAATGTGTGTCTAAATACTCACCTTCACATCTAATTTTGAATTCTTTTTCATGAAGATGGAGGCATCTACTCCCAACTCAATAAGGAGGTGAAGTTAACCCACCAAGGAAAAGGCAAACATTTAACAAAAAGCTGCCTGCTGTTTTGAAACAGTCTTGGAATGTTCACAAAACACCTAACACTCTTCTTTTCCTCCAGAAGATCCAAAGAACTCAGTGAAAGTCAAAGATCAAACGATTCAGTGTGGAACCCCGTTCTTGGTCTTTGAGAGAGATAATACTGGAAAAGTGAGATAAACCCGGCACCTGAAAGATAAGGACAGTCCTGGTCCACCTGGTTTCCACAGAAGCCAGGCAGCCTCTGGAACACCAGATTTTGATCACTAAGAGGGTCCTGGGGCACTCAGGGCAACCAACTCATAGGGTCATGCTCTCCTTGTAGCAGCTTATCAATTTCAATTCTGCAACCACATGACTTGCCCTAGGGCCATGGTTGGGAAAAGGAGAATGGAAACAGAAGGGACAGTAACAAGGGAAGGACAGAGAAGTGGGGGATACAGATGCAACAGAGGAGGCACTCACAAGAAAGGCAAGGAGGGTGTCCCTGCACCTTTAGGGCCCCCTCCCTGCCCAAAGTAGTAAACAACCAAGGTCTAGATGAGGTGAAGTGTGTTAAGAAAAAGTAAATAGGGAATACAGGGTCTTAGTTTCTTTACTTAGGTACTAATCAGAATGAAATTTCAGGAGATGCCACCAAACTTCCAAAAAATATCCCAGTGGGAAAGACGGATGTGAAGACCTGAAAAACAAGAAGGAAAAGTAAAATCCGTCCTTGAGTATCCCTCGACCGCGGCTGCCACAGCCCACAGCGTTGCCCTGCTCCGACTGCTCACTGCTCACCAAAGTCCACACTTTCCCACAGCGCCCACTCGTGACGTCCACCGCTCGTGGGCGTCTGTCACCCGGGTTCAATTCTTCCTGGAGGACCGTGGCCCGCCCACAGCCTCCTCTGGGGTCGCCACCCCGACCCCAGGCTGCAACTGGCTGGCGACTTTCTGTGCAGTCCCGAACCCAGTCCAGCACCAGAGCGAGCACCACCATCCTACACTTCCTTGGTGCGCAATCCCGCATCCTGGACGGACTCCTGTCCAATGCTCAGGGCAGCGGACTCCACCCGCCCTGCTGCTGGGGAGGGCTGGAGCTGCCTCCCCCATCACCCACGAAAGGGCCCCTTCCCTCCCGCCTGGCTGCAGACGCCCGGCCCCTGCCGCATACCGCCCCGCCCCCAGAGACCAGCCATTGGCCGGCGCTCATAGGGGCGGAGACTGGCAGGCTGGCTGGCTGTCACCTGTGAGGCTGCCTGATCCAGTCCCCACCACGGCTGGATGCGGTGGCAGTGGCCTACAGATGAAAAGACTTAGGGAAAAGTCATCTGATGACTGGATCCAGGTAATGGGTGTTCTCAAATGAGCAATCTATTCTTGTGAGGTGCTTTTTGGACCAACTTTATCCCCCTTCTGCAACCCATGTGAGGGGAAGAACCCGGAAACGGCACTACAGAGGTAACATGCAACATCACATAGCCCAACACCCTTCCAGAGGAATGGGCTAAAATGACAGAAAAGAGACAGACAAGGACAGAGAAAAAAAGGAAGGAGTGCTTAGCCCTCGCCATTTGCAAGTAACATCCTGCCCTCTAAAAGGTAAGAGGCCAAATCTCTCCTGAAGAAGAGTGTCAAAAGAATAAACAGAGACACAAAGTTCATCAGTCATTAGGGCTCAATCTTGAACAATCTCAAACTTGAGGGCAGCCTTCAAAGGAAAAAATAAAAATAAATTGAAACCGGCCCACTACTCTGCCCGCGGTAGACGGTAGCACTTTCCACAAAGGCCTATCTTACTTTCTCCATCTTCGCTCTCAAAATTCACCTCAGAATGAGAGAAAACAACTATGGAATGATTATACAAACTAATCCTCACCACCACCAAGCACAAGAGCTCCTGGATCCAGCTCCTCACTGGAAGAAACAATGCCATTTATCTCAGTGCAGAAACTACTGTCAGAAAAACAGAAATGGATAGTGTGTCCGGGAACAGAACGCTGGGGCAGAGAAAAATGACCTTATAGGGAGAAATTGAAAAGACCCGGGGGAGTGTGAGAAGTGGAAAGAAAATGGGGGTGTACACAAGGGAGAGAGATAAAATGATGGAAGGCAGTAGCAGGTGAAGGCAAAAAGAAATAAAAGGAGGAAGAGACTCCACAGTTAGAAAAAGGAGGCCAGCATGATAAAGCCAACAAGTTGGGGTGGTGAGATAGGAAAAAATCACTCACTGACAAACAGGACACTTCTTAACCACTGGAACCATTTCAGGAAAAACAGTGTTGAGAAAATAAAACAAACTTGGACCCTGGGGTACTACTTGGAAAAGATAGAAATGAGGCTCTTTGGTTTCCACATGAGTTCCAGACTGGATTTTTCAGACTCACAACTTATCCCTTCACACCGCAAATACATTAATACCAAGGTTGAGCCACAAAAACTCAGAAAACCTCCAAAGAGCAAAGCAACAGCAAATGTAGCAGAAGACAAGAAATAATTAAAATCAGAGCGGAAATCAAAGAAATTAAAACAAAAGAAACTATTGAAAAAATTGACAAAACTAAAAGTTGATTCTTTGAAAAATAAATAAGATCAACAGACCTTTAACCATGCTAACAAAGAGAAGAAGAGAGAAAACTCAAATCACTAACATATGGGATGAAAAAGGCAATATCACAGCAGACACTACAGAAATACAGAAGATAATTAGAAAGTATTTTGAAACCCTATATTCTAATAAAATAGAAGACAGTGAAGACATCGATAAATTTCTTAAGTCATATGAGCTGCCCAGATTGAGTCAGGAAGACACACACAATTTAAACAGACCAATAACAAAGGAAGAAATAGAAGAAGCCATCAAAAGACTACCAACCAAAAAAAGCCCTGGACCAGATGGGTATACAGCGGAGTTTTACAAAACCTTCAAAGAAGAATTAATACCAATCCTTTTCAAGCTATTTCAAGAAATAGAAAAAGAAGGAGCTCTTCCAAATTCATTCTATGAGGCCAACATCACCCTGATTCCAAAACCAGACAAAGACACTTCAAAGAAAGAAAACTACAGACCAATATCTCTAATGAACATAGATGCAAAAATTCTCAATGAAATCCTGGCGAATCGAATACAAAAGCATATCAAAAAAATTGTGCACCATGATCAAGTAGGATTCATCCCTGGGATGCAAGGTTGGTTCAATATACAGAAATCAATAAATATTATTCACCACATCAATAGACTTAAAGATAAGAACCATATGATCGTCTCGATAGATGCAGAAAAAGCATTCGACAAAGTACAGCATCCTTTTATGTTCAAAACACTAGAAAAACTGGGGATAACAGGAACTTACCTCAACATTGTAAAAGCTATATATGCTAAGCCTCAGGCTAGCATCATTCTAAATGGAGAAAAACTGAAGGCATTCCCACTAAAATCTGGAACAAGACAGGGATGCCCTCTCTCACCACTTCTATTTAATTTAGTCCTTGAAATACTAGCCAGAGCAATTAGACAGACAAAAGAAATTAAAGGCATAAAAATAGGAAAAGAAGAACTTAAAATATCACTATTTGCGGACGATATGATCCTATACTTAGAAGACCCAAAAGGGTCTACAAAGAAACTACTAGAACTAATAAATGAATTCAGCAAAGTGGCAGGATATAAAATCAACATGCATAAATCAAAGGCATTCCTGTATATCAGTAACAAAACTTCTGAAATGGAAATGAGGAAAACCACCCCATTCACAATATCCTCAAAAAAAATAAAATACTTGGGAATCAACCTAACAAAAGAGGTGAAAGATTTATACAATGAAAACTACAGAACCCTAAAGAGAGAGATAGAAGAAGATCTTAGAAGATGGAAAAATGTACCCTGTTCATGGATAGGCAGAACCAACATCATCAAAATGGCGATATTACCCAAAGTTCTCTACAGGTTCAACGCAATGCCAATCAAAATCCCAATGGCATTTCTGGTAGAAATAGATAAAGCTATCATGAAATTCATATGGAAAAACAAAAGACCCAGAATAGCAAAAACAATTCTAAGCAGGAAGTGTGAATCGGGAGGTATAGCGATACCAGATTTCAAACTATATTACAGAGAAATAGTAACAAAAACAGCATGGTACTGGTACCAAAACAGGCAGGTGGACCAATGGTACAGAATAGAGGACACAGAGACCAATCCACAAAATTACAACTTTCTTATATTTGATAAAGGCGCTAAAAGCATGCAATGGAGAAAGGATAGCATCTTCAACAAATGGTGCTGGGAAAACTGGAAATCCATATGCAACAAAATGAAGATGAACCCCTTTCTCTCGCCATGCACAAAAGTAAATTCAAAATGGATCAAGGAGCTAGATATCAAATCAGAGACTCTGCACCTGATAGAAGAAAAAGTTGGCTCCGATCTACACATTGTGGGGTCAGGCTCCAAATTCCTTAATAGGATGCCCATAGCACAAAAGTTAATAACTAGAATCAACAAATGGGACTTACTCAAACTAAAAAGTTTTTTTCTCAGCAAGAGAAACAATAAGAGAGGTTAATAGGGAGCCTACATCATGGGAACAAATCTTTACTCCTCACACTTCAAATAGAGCCCTAATATCCAGAATATACAAAGAACTCAAAAAATTAAACAACAAGATAACAAACAACCCTATCAACAAATGGGCCAAGGACCTGAACAGACACTTCTCAGAGGAGGACATACAATCTATCAATAAGTACATGAAAAAATGCTCACCATCTCTAGCAGTCAGAGAAATGCAAATCAAAACCACCCTAAGATACCATCTCACTCCAGTAAGATTGGCAGCCAGTATGAAGTCAAACAACAATAAGTGCTGGCGAGGATGTGGGGAAAAGGGTACACTTGTACATTGCTGGTGGAACTGCAAACTGGTGTGGCCAATATGGAAAGCAGTATGGAGATTCCTAGGAAAGCTGGGAATGGAACCACCATTTGACCCAGCTATCGCCCTTCTCGGTCTACTCCCTGAGGACCTTAAAAGAGCATACTATAGGGATACTGCCACATCAATGATCATGGCAGCACAATTCACAATAGCTAGACTTTGGAATCAACCCAGATGCCCTTCAATAGATGAATGGATTAAAAAACTGTGGCATTTATACACAATGGAGTATTACGCAGCACTAAAAAATGACAAAATCATGGATTTTGCAGGGAAATGGATGGCATTAGAGCAGATTATGCTAAGTGAAGCTAGCCAATCCTTAAAAAACAAATGCCAAATGTCTTCTTTGATATAAATAGAGCAACTAAGATCAGAACAGGGAAGAAGAGCATGAGGAAAAGATTAACATTAAACAGAGATGAGTGGGGGGAGAGAAAGAGAGAGAGAAGGGAAACTATGGAAATGGAAGGAGACCCTCATTGTTACACAAAATTACATATAAGAGTTTGTGAGGGGAAAGGGGAAAAAAAACAAGGGAGAGAATTAAACAACAGCAGATGGGGTAGAGAGGGAAGATGAGAGGGAAGGGGAGGGGGGATAGTAGGGGATAGGAAAGGTAGCAGAATACAACAGTCATTAATATGGTATTATGTAAAAATGTGGATGTGTAACCGATGTGATTCTGCAACCTGTATTTGGGGTAAAAAATGGGAGTTCATAACCCACTTGAATCAAATGTATGGAAGATGATATGTCATGAGCTTTGTAATGTTTTGAACAACCAATAAAAAAAAAAAGAACAGTTTCCACTAGGGTCAACAGCAACTGCAAGATTTATAATAAAGCTGGGCACAGTGGTGAACACTTATAATCCCAGCAGCTCAGAAGGTTGAGACAGGAGGATCCTGAGTTCAAAGACAGCCTCAGCAATTGCAAGACACTAAGAAACTCAGTGAGACCCTATCTCTAATAAAATACAAAATTGGGCAGGGATGTGGCTCAGTGGTTGTGTGCCCCCGAGTTCAATCCCTGGTACCCCCCAAAAAAAAATTTTTGTGAGAAATGATGACTAGAAAATCAGCAAAACTAACCTTGCCTGAACAGTTCTCTTTGCTTTGGGGTTTCTGGGGACTGGGGAGACAAAGTCTACCTTGCCAAGTGACCATAAGGCCTCTACTGGTCAAAAGGAAGGGGAATAGTTATCACAAGCCCTGTTTTGGAAAGCAGTATCTCGGTCATTCACTAGATTTGGTTTTTCTTGCAATCAAGAAATTGGTTGAGAGGAATGAGAAATCTATGGAAAATGAGATCTTGCATACTTTTGCATTTTGGAAGAATGCTTTGATTTGATTTGGTTTATTCTTCAGGTAAGTCAGGGGGAAAAGGCTGAGTCAACCCCATCCCTTTAAAACCCCAGGCTTAAGTCAAGTCACCTGAGAACTGGCACCTCCATGCTTTCTCTATTGATCTCTCCTTCTGGGGAACTTGGAGTTGGGGTGTGCTTCTCATATGGGCACTGTGCCAGGGCAGCTACCTGGACATACCCAAGAGTTATTGCAGGGAGCAAGATCCACACCTTCTATTGCTTCTTCATCTTTCATCTTGGTACTTTTATAAAGAACAAAGAGCCGTCTTCCTAAAACAGACATGGCCCTTGATCTAACCAAATGTGCCCCCCATTGAAACAGATGCTGGTTCACTCCCTTCCTTTGAAATTCCAATGCATGACCAGATGCAGATATCAAGTATCCCAACAGCCAAAATGTTTTCATATTCTCTCCTATCTTCCATGCTTCTTACTTCTAAAATCAAAGGTCTTTTTGTTGTAAGCAAAAACACGTGGGAAAGTTATTCTAAAAAAAATGTTCTTCTAGGGCTGAGGATATAGCTGTTAGTAGAGTGCTTGCCTTGCATGCACAAGGCCCTGGATTCAGTCACCAGCACCACACACACAAATATAAAATGCTCTCCCAGTAGGGCATGATGGTGCATGCCTGCAATTCCAGCAGCTGGGAAGGCTGAGGTAGGATGATTGAAGGTTTGAAGCTAGCACTCAGCAATTTAGTGAGGCTTTAAGCAGCGTAGTGAGACCCTGTCTAAAAACAAAGAATAAAAAGAGCTGGGGATGTGGATCAGGCTTTAAGGGTTCAGTCCCTGGTATAATAATAATAATAATAATATAAAAATAAATAAAAATGCTGGGTACAGTGGCACATGCCTGTAATCCCAGCAGCTTGGGAGGCTGAGGAAAGAGAATCACAGGTTCAAAACCAGCCTCAGCAATGGTGAGGCACTTAGAAACTCAGTGAGACCCTGCTCTAAATAAAATACAAAATAGGGCTGAGTATGTGGCTTAGTGATTGAGTGCCCCTGAATTCAATCCCCAGTACCAAAAATAATAGATAGATTTAAAAAATGCTCTTCCATACTATCCAAGTGGTTTCCAGATTATAACAGAAACAACAAGACCTTCAGCACAAAGTGGTGGGGATGTAGCAAGGATGTGGTAGGGGCATGGTATGAGTGGAGCTCTCAGCAGGAGGTGTGTGTGAGCCTTGGGGCACCTCAGGCGCAGTGGGCCAACTGGGCCTGGGAGCACAAGATCTGCCTCAAGCAGTGGACTGAGAAAGGGCAGCAGTAATTTGGCTCACCAAAATGTGCACTTAAAATGTACACTTAAAATTATTGAGCTGGCTCCAGCAGCTCAAGGATGCAAAGGGAGGTCATGAGATTCCTTCTGCTGTTCAGCAAAGTTCACAAACACTTGAAGTCAAAAGAAGAGTGAGAGTAAGTAGATGTCTCCAGAAAAACAGCACCCTACAACAACCTACCCACTTAATTCTGTATTTTCCGATTAACATATAGCCCTATTGGGGTGACTGGTACCCTGACCAGGGGAGGCTGGTACACACACACAAACCCAGCCACTGGTGCCCTAGACAGAGCTTGCATCTTAGATCCCCGAGCCAAGCCAAGGAAGTTCCTGCTAGAAGTTTCAAAGGACTTTGGGTACAGATGTTGGACTAACCAAGGCAAGGCAAATTCTCAGAAAGTACCTTCCTAATCTGCTAAAGAAGGAACTAAGAAAAGGTAGTTGACTCTTTTCTGATATTCATTCAATGTACATTGTGGCCACAACTCCTGCCTAAGGAATCCAGTTTGGCCTTCACCTGCTCAAGGCTGATAAGAAGGTACAAGTGAGCAGGTAAGCCAGTTCCTCTTCAAGGAGTAAAGGGTAACTTGCCTATTTCTACTGTCTTTGTTGAATTATCTTTGAGGGTGTTTAGTAAAGAACAATAACACATTTTTAAAAAATAACACCAGAAAACCCAGATGTCCACTGAGGAATTAATATAAGGATAAGCAAAATGTGGCATCTAAACCCAATGGATTATTATTCAGTCTTAAAAAGGAAGGAAATTCTGACACATGCTACAACGTGGATGGGCCATGAGGACATTATGCTTAATGAAATAGGCCAATCCCA
Source organism: Marmota monax (assembly GCF_021218885.2). Classification (NCBI taxonomy): domain Eukaryota; kingdom Metazoa; phylum Chordata; class Mammalia; order Rodentia; family Sciuridae; genus Marmota; species Marmota monax. The sequence continues at coordinate 107,653 of NW_026692961.1, forward strand.
AAAGGACAAATTTTGCATGATTCCACTTCTGTGAGGCACACAGAATAGCCAGTTTCAAAGAAACAGAAAGAAGAATGATATTTGCTAGTGGAAGCAGCAGAGTGGAGGAGGAAATGGAACAGTACAGTTTAATGGACACAGTTACTGTTTTGCAAGATGAAAAGAGCTTTGAAGATGGGTGGTGGTGATGGTAGTTAACACTTCTGAACTTTGCACTTAGAAATGGTTAAGTGGTAAATTGTATATATTTTACACAAACATTTTTTTACCACAATAAAAAGTGTGGTTACATTGTAAAAATACACATGGAACATATTTATCAAAACTCACCAAAATGTGCACTTAAAATAGGTTTGTTTTATTGTATGCAAATTATATACCAATAAAGTTGATTTGAAAAGAAAAAAGGCACCACCAAACACAACAAGAAAAAATAACATGTAAAGGAAAAACAATCTGAAAAACAAAGTCAGTGAAGTTGGATGATGAATAACGTTAGAAAACAATTTCTGATTTATCAAGATTTATCCTAATGGACAGAGACAAGAGTGTGTTAAAATCGGGAATGTCATGCCTGCCTCTTGTGTCAGCTGCAGCCCATGTTGGCATTCTGGCACATTTGTCTCTGCACAGTCTTCTCTCCTGTGCCTGGTACACTGGGGTGGACTTGCCTGATCCACTGTGGTCTGTGTGACTGAGTAATCCTCGATGAACAGGCTGTCCTTGTGGGAGAGGAGCAGCTGGAAGATTCTGGCCAGGGAAGAGGAAGAGACCTGGAACTGGAGCGTGTTGTAATGCCTCTCCCTCTGCACACTGCCAGGGGAGTCCCCTGGAAGAACTGCTCCACCTGATTAAGGTCCGGACACAAGTCATCCTTTGGGGATTTGATTTTCATTGTGATAATGTAGCCATCTCCAAACCTAAGGGATGCACAGTGCAGTTCAGGCCTGTCAGTGGATGGGTCAAAGGCAATCCCAAAATTAGGAATAGACTCATCCTGCACACTGGGGTTAGGCCCACACCATTGACCATCTGTGCATGTTTAAAACTAGGAGAAAAAAATGTAGTAGTCCTTGGAGAAACCTTTTGGTACCAGTTTTTAAAGGTCTGAATGTGTGTGGTAAAGTGGGACAGATGTACTTTCTGAAGTCAAAGGTGGTTATAGCCCTGTGGAGATCCCAGGCCCGACCATAAAGACATGTGACCAGTGCATACTGAATGGGGTGGCAAGGGCTGTCTGGCCTTCAGGACACCAGCCAGGGGGAAGCAAAGGCCTGGGAAGACAGTACTTCCCTGAGGAAGTTTCCAGAAACAGGGCCATTGGTGCTTCCTTCCTCCCTTCACCAGGTTGCTGGTTACCTTCACAGGGAGGATGAAGGATGAAGCAGAGAGTGTGCTTATGGCCATCTGGCATGTACACATGGCTAGGTCAGGGTGTATAATATACATTATCACTGTAAGCTCCCTCCTTGACCTAGGGCCATTCTCTATCCATCTTTCAGCTCCAGAGAATTGATGTCCCTCCACATGGGGACATACCTCCTCATCTCCTCAATCATGGAGATCTTGAGGAATGAGAGGCAAAGGAGTAGGGGGTCGTCCCTCAGCAGTTGGGCACAAGGAATTGCTGACACATGCTGATGTCCCCATAAATATCCAGCTTGGAGACTGTAATTGCTCAAGAAATCAGGCTCAAATATCCATTTGCCAAATGTAGCTCATCTACTAGACCTTTCTGCCTGGATGTTTTCACTGAAATACACTTTCACAGATCCTTAAGATTAAGCACATCAGCATAGGTAAGTTAGATTCTGTGATGTCCCTAGCTCATGGTTTTAGATTCTGGGCTCTTGATAAGTGTGTTAAATAAAATCCACAACTATAAACCCACTCTTTCCCAGGTTAGAAGGCATGTCAGAATGCAAGGGAAGCTGGCAATATTATGATAATCTTGTTTTAACTGGTTGTTAGCTTCAGCACACAAACTGTAAATAAGGAATTATTTACAACAATTTATGAGCACAGGATAATTCTACTCAAGAGTACTGGCATCCTTAGTTTCTTATGTAACGTGTGGTTATTTTTCAAACTTAAATGCATACAATATTCTAGAGAAGAAATTTGGTTTCCAAGTTGTTTGGTCTCCTAATCATTTTTATATTGGTTGTGAACTGTCATGAAATAGGCCAGGGAGGTCTTGGATCTGTCAGGATAAGTGTGGTGACATTGAATCAGTGTTTTATCCACAAGAAATTAGCCCAATACAGAGGAACTTCTTATCAGCACAATGCTTTCTGCTACGACTAGCAGGTGGGATGAGGGGCAGCAGGATCCTCCCAAGCATCCACAGAGAACACAGGGCCTGGTTCAACCCCCCAAAAAGGTAGCAAAAAGGACCTCCCCACATACCAGGCCTGCTTACTTGTACTTGAGGTGCTGAATGGTGCCCAGACACTAAAAGATGCCCTTCATCATGATGCCCAGCCAGGTACACAGCGCCTCACACTCCTCCATGCTGTGGTACAGGAGAGAGGAGGTGAGGCAGTAGGCAGGGACTCCCACCCACCTTCCCCACCCTGGGCATCTCTGGGCTGTGAGAGGTGAGGACCATGGCTCTCCCTTCTCTGAGGATGCTCACGAAGGTGTTCCACAGCATGCGGTGTGCCTGGGGGTCCATTCTGGTGGTGGGTTCATCCTGTGGGGTGGGAGAGAGAGTGGGGCATGTGGACTTGGAGTTGGCCTTTCTGAGTCACTGCAGCCTCTGCCAGCTGACTCCCTTTGAGCAGCCCTGGTGTCTGAGAAGGATGAGCTGACAGATACTTTCTCAGCCGTTCCCAGCTCAGCAAGATGGGGGAGGGGCGCCCGGGTGCAGCACATGGAAGGCTGGAGGTGAATCAGAGTAAAGAAACATGATGTACACCTCTAGATTCCTTCAGCCTGAGAGTGGGTTACAGTTGATATAGGCAATGGTAGAATTATCCTCTAAAAAGGCAACAAAACAAAACAAAACAAAAAAACCCAAAATAAAACAGAAATAACACAAAACTACAAGTGTGTAAGGAGAGGGCGATAACCCAGGTAACTTTTGGCTCCCTCCATGTCCTGTGACCCATGCCCTCATGAACCTTAGACTGCAAGGTCTGGTTTAGTGGGAGGTCAGCACAGACTTTATATGTGAAGGTTTGGCTCTGTGGGAAATCCTAAGGGAGTTTAAATTAAAGACACAGACTCTAATTACCTTTAAACCAGCTCCAGGAGGGCTTCTCATACTTTCAGCCTCCAGCTACCTATTAAAGTAGCAAGGTTTATTGAAGAGGAGAGGGGGGGGAGGGAGAGAGAGGGTGGAGGGGAAAGGAGAGGGAGAGGAGAGGAGAGGGGGAACACCCCAGGGAGTAAACTTTTATTGGGGAACAAAAAATTCTGGGGAAAATCCCATCCAATGAAGATTAAGGGGGGCAGTGTCCCAAGGTCAGGTGAGACGATTGGATCTTCAGGGGCTGTGGCATTTTATCTGGATTGCACCCTGCATGGTTCCTTTTGAGCCATCAGCCCAGTGTTTGGTTTGCAACTTTCAGGCATGGTCTGACTAGGAGTTGCTGGGAAGTCTCTCCCACCATGGACAAGCCCTCGGACCCAAGAAGGGTGGGGAAAGCTCTTAACACAAAGAAGTGTCTGAGCGCCTCTTACCCAGCCAGTGAGGTAACTCAATCACGTGCAAGGATGGCCTCCCACAGTCTGGGGCCCTGGGCCTGGTCCAGCTCTGGGGAGAGTCACAGGAGCCTTGGATCAAGTCAACATACCTGTCCCCTGGATCCCATGCAGACCTCCTCATGCTGAAGTAACTTCCAACCAGACACCAATGTTCCCCAGAGCGGGCTGAACTTCCCCATTGTGAGCTGTGACCCTGGAGAGACTTCCCAACAACTCCTAGTCAGACCATGCCTGAAAGCTGCAAACCAAACACTGGGCTAATGGCTCAAAAGGAACTGTGCAGAGTGCAATCCAGATAAAACACTGCAGGGTAAATTCCATATAAAATTGCTGCAGGACTCAAGGACACATTTTCCTGGCCAGAGAGATGCAGACTTGCTTGTCTCTTAGGGTTGCGCGCCCACTTCCAGTTGCAGTGCCCTCACAAATAGGTTCTTTCCCCTGAAGAACCAACCAGAATGATCCAGATTGGACTAATTTGGTGTCTTAAAACAAGGAACTGTTTTTTCCTGCTCTTGAGCTGTAATATTAACTCAATACTTTTAATAACTATAATGTATATGAACAAAATCTGTGATAAAGCGATTCCTGGAGACCTGAAGCCTAATTCTGTAAGCATTGAATTTTTGTTGTTGTTGTTGTTGTATTTTAACCATTTTGGACAGAAATCCTCTAAAAATGTATATTACCAGGCTGGGATAGTGGCTCAGTGGTAGAGTGCTCGCCTAGTACAGGCGGGACCCGGGTTCGATTCTCAACACCACATAAAAATAAAGGCATTGTGTTGTGTCCATCTACAGCTAAAAATATAATAAATGTTTAAAAAAATGTATATTACCATAGTCCTTTGTTTTCTTTTTTTTCCTTTAGGGTCTTCTAGTAACCTCTGACTTTAAGCCATTGAAGTCCATAAACTCCAGCCTTATCTCTGCCCAAAGATATTGAGACTTTGTGTGCATAATGCTTGCAGTGTCACATGTATTAGATATGATTTGAGCTGGTCCTAGGCAGTATCGAGGCACGGTGGCGCATACCTGTAATTCCAGCGGTACGGGCCTAAGCAACTCAGTGAGACTCTGTCTCTAATTAAATACAAAATAGGGCTGGGGATGTGGCTCAGTGGCCAAGGGCTCCTGAGTTCAATCCCCAGTATACACACACCCCGACTCCTCCCAAAAAGCAAGCTGTGCCCTGATCTGAGTCACATCACAGAGTGACTCAGATCAATGAATAAAAGTTGTTTAGGGTGCAGTTTTCAGGCTGATCCTGACCCCAAGTTACTCCCTTGATAAAGCAGTAGTTTCTCCAATTTGAGTATAAGTGCTGAGATAAAATGATTGCACCTTGTTTGTACAAGTCAGCAACCACCATCTGAACAGTAAAAACTGATAAATAAATTAACCATGCTAATAAAAATAATCACCTGTAAATTTACTGAATTAAATAACTAGTACATGGATGCATGGACATATCAAACTTCTATCAGAAAAACCAGGCCCACTGAAAGAAGCAAACCCTTCACCTGAACCATAAAAGTAGAAGCCTAGGAAAATCACCAGAACAATGAACCTCTGATCCTCTGTTCCTGGACTTTAGCTCAGCAGTTTCTCCTGCCCATAAAGACTACACATGGCTCACTCCAAGCTGGCATTCTGAAACTGCCATCAGTCTGGATCCTAGCCTAGAATAAATTTCTTGTCCTGACAGCTCTGCACCCTAAATCACTTTTATTCATTGGTTCTGGTTCACAATCTTATCTGACCAACTGCAGTGACCATTGCTTTCTGGGCTCTCTGCCTTCCTTCCCAGTTCAGCCTCCTCAACCCTGTGGCTACCTTAATCCTTTTTTTTTTTTTTTAAGGTGGTGCTGGAAATTGAACCCAGGGCCCTTGTGCAAACACTCTACCAACTGAGCTATATCCCTAGCGCTCTGCTTCCTTTTGAAACCAGAGTTTCAGAAGAAACTTAATTCTGCAGGTGGGTGGGGCCTACATAAACTGCAGGCCACTGCAGTTGAGAAAGCCCATTTTTATTGTTGCAGCTAATCACAGCAAGGGATGCCTGAGGTGTTAGCTCCAAGGGTCCCAGCTGGCAAAGCCAGATTCTTCTTCATTCCTATGAAGTGAAGCAAGAGGGGACATGACAGGGGTTGTCACTTAAATGTACTAGTCTAGGATCTTATATATCTTCTGGGCAGGGCACTGATCAACACCTTTGCTAATCAAGTATTAGAAAAGTACTAACTTAGCAAGACCCTGAACTACTTAGCAAGACCCTGTCTCAAAAGAACAAAATAACAAGGTTGGGTATATAACTCAGTTGTAAAGTACCCTGTATGCAATCCCCAGTATCAAAAAACAAACAGCCTGGTGCAGTGACATATGCCTAAAATCCCAGGGGCTGGGAAGGCTGAGTCACTAAGAGAGCGATTCAAAGCCAGCCTCAGCAATTTAGTGAGGTACAAGTTCTCAGGGAGAACTTGTCTCTAAATAAAATATTTTAAAAGGGCTGGGATGTTGCTCAGTGGTTGAATCCCCCTTGGGTTCAATCCCCAGTACCAAAAACAAAACAAAACAAAAAAATAAAAAACCTTGTACTAAATAAGTCAAAGCTATTCTTTGGTCCAGTATCCCAAGTAGTCAACACTGTCCCTCACCTATATTTCTTATGGTTATTGTTACTTTTTTTGGCTTCTGCCAACTTTTCTGAATACTGTACTCATTTCTTGTTTGTCCCCTGTGACAGTGTTTTAAAAATGGGCTTTAAGGGACTGAGGTGTAACTCAGTCAGTGGTAGAGCACTTGCCTACTTTGTACAAAGCCCTCAAATTGATCCCCAGCGTGACAAAGCAAAAAAAAAAAAAAAAAGTATGGACTTTAGACAAGGGTTTGAACCCTAGCTTATCCTTCTGTATTCTGTATTTATGTGTAGTTAAGTAAATTTCTTCATGTTTATAAACCTCAATTTCTTCTGTAAAATACAGGTATTATTGCTTACTTCATACTGCTATTGTGGGAGTTAATAGAAGTGTTATTATCAAAATAGCTTCAGGCCTTGGATACTTTCTTAAGCTATTGCATGTTCAGACTTGCATTTCAGGCTCCCTTAACATTCTTGCCCTAGTGAGCTTTTGTAGTGCCTGGCTTATCTTTGACATCCTTATTAACTAGTTCAGTTCAGTTCAGTTCAGGAAATATGCATAATGAGTTTCTATGTGTTAGACACTGAATGTGAATAATATCCAAAACTTATTAGGATAGTACTGACCACGAGTAAAGTGTTGGTTTAAGAGGACTATAAACAGAATTGTGATTCTGTTACAGTGAAGTAAGTAAAATTATCTAGATATTCACAGGATGCCTCAACTTGCTATGGGACCAAAGAGAAGTGATTTGGACTTCTCTTTGGAGGAAGGGGGCAAGAAAATGTTTCAAACTGGATACAATGGCACATTCCTATAATCCAGTTACTTAAGGGGCCAAGATAGGAAAATCACAAGTTCAAGGCCAGCCTGTGCAACTTAGTGAGACCCTCAAACTGAGTTGGTGTAACTCAGTGGTAGAACACCCCTGGGTTTAGTCTCCAGGACAAAAACAAAACAAAAAGCAAACAAACTAAACACAAGAGAAAGAAGAAAATGCTTCAAGTTTGGGATGATGATACCTGAGCAGAGAATCAACAGTTGAGTGGAACCCATATAAAAACTATGAAATAGCAGAAAAATACTCTACATTTAGTTAAAAGCTTGAGGAAAGGAAAAGGAATAGGTATTATGAATGGTGTATACAGGGAAACATAATAGTTCCACATTATTAGAACACAAATTGTAAACCTAGGGAGTTTATTATGACATGCTTGCTTTTGGTCATCAACTTTAGGACTCATTGTGTGTGTGTCTGTATGTGTGTGATCCTGGCGATTGAACACAGGTCCTTGCTCATGCTAGGCAACTGCTTTACCACCACCCCTCATCCCTCTTTTTTTGAGATGGGGTCTTGCTCTGTTGCCAGGATTTCCTGACTTAGAATTGCTGGGCTCAAGTAATCCTCCTGCCTTAGTCTCTGGAGGAGCTGTGACTATAGGTATGCCTCCTATACCAGACAGGACTCATTTCTTTACTTTCTATTCTATTTTCATTGTTGCTTTTGTCTGTATAGATGTTTTTTATACTGCACTTGATTTATTCATCCATTATTAAAATAATATGCTTTTTCTTGAATATGTTTTGATCACATTTTTTTTGTATTAAGTTACATTCTGCTTCTTAAAAAATAGAAAAGTTAATTGAAAAGGAACACTAATGAGCTATCAGGTACTTGCATTTAAATGCTTTTTCTTCTTCTTCTTAGCTTTATCTAAAATAGGCTCAGTGGGAGCACTGAGGCATTTAGTGTAAGTAGCCTACTAGGCACAGCAGGCCTGAACATCTCTTAGATTTCAAAAGATTAACCATAGGGAAATAGAAATGTATAATAGGCTCTGGCAGTGTTCAACAATCCAGTTAAAAGGATATTCTATATTTGATACCATAGATCACAAGACTTTGGTGAATAAAAATTTGCCCACTTACATTTCATTGTCTGTTAGGAAAATGGGTGATGATGGAAAACATGCCATGCTTATGTTTTACTTTGTTACAAATCATTTTACTGGTTTCAGAACCAAATCAGCCATTTCATTTTCTTTACTTGAAGTCAATTTTTTAAAAATATATTTTTAGTTGTTGACAGACCTTTTATTTTTTTATTTATATGCGGTGCTAAAAATTGAACCTAGTGTCTCACACATGCTGGGCAAGTGCTCTACCACTGAGCCACAACCTAGCCCCTTGAGGTCAATTTTTAAAATTTTGAGATATATTAATTACGTAGAAATGTAGTGCTCAAACAATAATTCATTACATGGTTAGAAACTCAAATTTAAATTTTAAAGCTGCAGGTTATTTTTGGACAATGTCAATTTATTTTTTTATGGGCATGTGGGATTCAGCTTTTATTCAGATGCTATTAATTTTTGAGTTATATTATTTAGATTTTGTATCTTGTTAATTTGGTTTAACTTTTTAATGTGTGAACCAGATTTGTTTATTTACTTATTTATTCTTTGTAGTTACACATGATGATAGTTTATTATGACATATTTATATGAACATGGCATATATCTTATTCTAATTAGGATCCCAGTCTTGTGTTGTCTGTATAGATTTTTCATCATTTTCACTTTCATGCCTATTCAAGTTGGCAAAGTGTATGTTACTATTTCATGATTACAAGTGTTTCCACTTCTCATTTTTATCATGTTAAAGCTTTCTGAACAAACTGGAACAATACTAAAGAATGTATTTACATTATAAAGCATCTTTTTCTTGCAGGTTTATATTTAAAATATTTTAATATTTCTTTCTCCCTACATCCACACATATTTATTGTGTACCTATTATTTTCTGAATGAATATCTGTATATGTGTACAGAGATAGAGATAGAATAGTGCCTAGCTATTATTATATACCAGGCACATCATAGTTTCAAAAAAATCAGTTGGGGGTATAGCTCAGTGGCAGAGTGCCTGTCTAGCATGCAGAAGGCCATAGGTTGGATTCCAAGCACGGCAAAAAAAAAAAAAAAAAAAAAAAGAAAGAAAGAAAAATACACATACACACACACATACTTTTAAAAAAAAATTGTAGCAGGGAATGGTGGCCATGTCTGTAATCCCAAAGGCTGGGAAGGCTGAGGCCTTCCTCAAAAATGTAAGTTTGAGGTAAGCTTGGGTGATTTAGTGAGACCCTGTCTCCAAATAAAAAATTAAAATGGATGTAGTTCAGCAGTAGAGCATTTCTGGGTCCAATCTGTAGTAGCACAAAAAAAAAAAAAAGACAAAAACAGGGATATTCCACCATCTAGAAATTTTCTCAAGAGCCCTTCAATAGATGAATGGATAAAAAAATGTGGCATTTATACACCATGGAGTACTACGCAGCACTAAAAAATGACAAAATCATAGAATTTGCAGGGAAATGGATGGCACTAGAGCAGATCATGCTTAGTGAAGCTAGCCAATCCCTAAAAAACAAATACCAACTGTCTTCTTTGATATAATGAGAGCAACTAAGAACAGAGCAGGGAGGAAGAGCAGGAAGAAAAGATTAACATTAAACAGATACATGAGGTGGGATGGAAAGGGAGAGAAAGGGAAATTGCATGGTAACGGAGGGAGACCCTCATTGTTATACAAAATTACATATAAGAGGTTGTGAGGGGAATGGGAAAATAAACAAGGAGAGAAATGAATTACAGTGGATGGGGTAGTGAGAGAAGATGGGAGGGGAGGGAGGGGAGATAGTAGAGGATAGTAAAGGTAGCAGAATACAACAGTTACTAATAGGGCATTATGTAAAAATGTGGATGTGTAACCGATGTGATTCTGCAATCTGTATTTGGGGTAAAATTGGGAGTTCATAACCAACTTGAATCTATTGTATGAAATATGATATGTCAATAGCTTTATAATGTTTTGAACAACCAATAAAAAATAAATTAAAAAAAAGAAGCATAGCTTAATTTATACCAGCATTGTGTTAACTAGAAAGGCATAATATTAATTTCAGCCTGTCCATCACCAGAATAGGCTGCTGTGGAACTCCGGAAAATGAGGCAGTGGGATCACAAGTTCGAGGCAGCCTGAGGAACTTAGTGAGACACTGTCTCAATAATAAATAGATAAATAAATAAATAAATAAATAAATAGATGGGCTTGGATGTAGCATTCCCTCCACCCCAACCCCAAAGTAATGTGTATGAGATCATTGCAGCCAGGAAGTGGTAAATCCCTCATAACTGAGTTCTTCCAGTCCAAGCTCCCCACTTCCCCGCTTTCCCCCCATCTCCTGGTTAATGTCACTAAGGTTCATTGGTTGCACCGTTTTGGGCTCCTCTCAGCCTTAAGGTCTCAGAGTCGAAGCAGGGGTCATTTCCAACTGAGCAAGTTTTTTTTTTTCCAGAGTACTGGTTGATAAATGGCGCCAGTGCTAATAATATTTTCATGTCATCGACATTTTTAGGAGCGGGTTCGTAGCTTCCGAGATCCTTCTCCCCACTCTCTCTCAAGGTCCTTTGCCCTTCCTCTAGCAGATTGTCACTGTGGCATTCTCTGCAGCTGGTCAGTCCCGCAGAGGTCTACGGGGAGAAATCATCCCGTTTGACTCGAACCCCCAGGAGGTGTCTAAAAAGAGCCAGTGCTCCCAGCAGTCAAGTGACGGGAAACCGGCACCGGCGTTTCCCAGCAGAGGAGCCCAGGCACGATCTCCTTAGGCGCGAAGCTGACAAGTGCAGAGCTGGAACCGCCAAAGCCGAGCCGGGAACGGCGTTTGCCCGGGCCGAGGCGGAAGCCGGAGCATTTGGAGGACTGGACCGCGGGAACCCGGAAACGCCTAGGCTGCACCGAGGTGGCACCGACGAAGGCGGCGGGAGCTGGCGGCGCTGCGGGTCAGCAGTCGCGACGGACCCCTAGAGCTCGGCGGCCTTGGGCTCCCGGCGTTGCTGAGCCGCAGGCCCCAGTGCGTGCCGCTGGCAGAGATGCGCGGGAGGTGGGGCCTGAGCTTTCCTGGGGAGGGGCGGGTCCCGGGAGGACTGCGGCTGCGGGGCGGCTGGGCAGCTCAGAAGCTGTGGGGTCTGTCTGGGTGAAGTGGAAGGTGTCGAGGACCTGAAGTACTAGTTAAGCAGGAGTGGGAGCAGATGAAGTGACACGTTGCAATTCCGACCGTCGACGTGTGGAATGTACTGGGTGGAGGAGGAAAAAGATCCTTAGAAGAGGGGTGTGTCAAGCGAATGAAAACGGCCGTGTGTGCTGTAAGCCTGAGGTGTGCAGAGAAGTGACTAATCGGCCAGGCTGGCGGTCACTCATTCCCTCAGTGAATGTCCCCTGAGCTCCCGCTCAGTGTGTAACCCTGTGATAGGCACGGATGCAGTAGACCAGGATTTTGAGCTCAAGAAGCCACAGGGACTTCAAGAAATGGAAAGGTTACCATTGGTAAGGTTAATGTGTGGACAAGGAGTGTCTGAGGCTGTGTAAAATTACCCTCAGAACAAGGGTGTGTGTGTGTGTGTTCTGAGTATTGAGGAACAGGATTTTCAGTAACATTGTAATTTAACCAACAAAAAGGACTCTCAATTCAGGAAGATCTAGTTCAAATGAATTGAAGAATAATATTAAATGTAGTGATGGGCCTTGCTTTATAGTAAACCATTTAAATGTCACTATTTTATAATAGAAGCCTGAATCTTTTATTATATTCTATTAAATGCAAAAATGGAACCAGAGTTAAGTCTTTATCAGTATTGGGCTTTGGTAGATAAAGATTAAATTTGATACAGTTTCTCACTTGGTAGGCTTATTCACTGTTTCCTTTAAGGGGATAATAACTTCTAAACTTACATTTCTAATTCTGATTTTCCTCCCTAATTCTTCCCTGTTTCATTCCCACTATCGCTGTGCTAAGTGGGCTCCTCTTTGCTCTTTTATTTCCACGCTAAACCAACAGGTTCTAAACTGTACTTGCTGATTTCAGCCTGTTCCCCTTCCAGTCACTTTTCCATCATTGCCCTTTGGTTTGTTGGTGGTGCTGGGAATGGAACCCCAAGGTCTTGCACATGCTAGACAAGTGCTCTACCACTGAATTATACCCCCAACTCTCCTCAATTGCTTTTTAAATCCAAAGGTCTTATGCCATTCTTTGGTCATTCTTCTCTTAGGTACTCAGTGACTCTATGTTGGCTCCAGAATGAAGTTTCTTTCTTTTTTTTTTCTTTTTTCCCCCCTGTGGTGCGGTGGATAGAACCCAGTGTCTTATACATGCTAGGCAAATGCTGTACCACTGACCTACACCCCTATCTCCATTATAAATTGTTTATTTAGGGAGGTTCAAAGTCCTTTAAAATTTAAGTCTTTCTAAGACTCAATATGACCCTTTCATTATTTTTTAAAAATACTTTATCCCATTTAATCTATTTTTTAGTCATACTACAGTTAGTTAATTGAATTGGATTTTCTGAACACACTGTATGCCTACCTGCCTTGGTCTTTGCTTATATAACGTCTTTTCCTACAAGGAAGGTCGTTGTAAAAATTCTATTCTTTAATGCCTTATATGCCACCTCTTCCTTATGAAGCTTTCTGAAATCAACCATGTGTCTGAAATATTCTTTTTCTCTTTGTGCTGGGCTTTATAACTTTTATAATGCTTGCTAAATTTAAGCTGTATTGTGGCTCTTTGAGAATTTTATTATCCCTACTAGAATGTGAGTTCTTTAAGGAAAGTAATTGTACCTTTTAAGTTTTTTAGCACTTTGGTACTTGAGCACAGTATCATGATATTTTATACTCTTAGTAAGGTTTTGTTATGTCTAATGATATATTTAATGAAACAAACTTTTATATTCTGGAGATAAGGATAACTTGTTTTGTGGTATAACCTTATGTCAGAGTTTCATTACTAATCAAATATTCTTATAAGAGATTGCCTTTTTGTTTCACATTTTAGTACCTCATTTGACCCTAGTAGTAAATTGTTGAGGTAGGACAATTTTTATAGTCCCCATTCTTATTTATAAAAAATGAATATTGAAGGTCAGGTCAGATAATTTGCCCCAGGTCTTATATACACTCCTTAGGCTACTTCAGTTATATTTGAAATGAATATAATTTGTATCCTCAAAGGTGTCTTTCACTTAGTAGGAACTTAGTAAGTTGAATGAAGAAATCCATTCCTTCATTCAACATACTAAGTTCCTACTAAGTAGAATCAATAGAAATAATCTCTCAGTTGAAAGCTCAATCTTATCATTCAGTAGCTAAGAAGTATGACTTTTGAGTTTCTTTTCTCTTTCCTGAATTTTTTTTTTTTTTTTTTTTTGTACCAGAGATTGAACTCAGGGGCATTTGACTGCTGAACTACTTCCCCAGACCTATTTTGTATTTTATTTAGAGATAGAGTCTCACTGAGTTGTTTAGGGTTTCCCTAAATTGTTGAGGCTGGCTTTGAACTCAAGGTCCTCCTGCCTCAGTCTCCAGAGCCGCTGGAATATAGGCAGATACAGTGGTACATGGCTTTTTCTGAAATTTTTAGAGAGGAGTTTCTATTTTAATTTTAATCAACTGTGGGATTTTTTTTCATTTGTGTATGTGTGTGTGAAATTATAGAATTGTCTATAATAGAAATAACTTGAACATCAAACTGGTAGTTAATAACATTCTTGGAAATGAGTTTATTATTAAAGTGCAGATCAATATGAATTGGTAGCTTAACAAAAGCAGGTGTATGGTAAGTGTCTTCATCTTAATTCTCCTCATTAATGAAAGAGTGTAGTGCTGTGGTTATTTATTTATTTAGAGATGGGTGGTTTCACTATGTTTCATAGGCTGGTCTCAAACTCATGCCTTAAGTGTTCCTCCTTCCTTAGTCTCCCGAGTAGCTGAAACTACAGATACAGCACCATGCCTCGCTTATTATGTATTTTTAGTTATTTTTTTAAAAAATGTATTTTGGTACTAAATTTGAGAGTATTTGATGTGTAAATGTGAGAATATCTTAGAAGATAGAATGTTACCCAACTTTTCTATGCAGATTATCTGCCCAGAACTCTGTTTACCATCTATATTGGAGATACCTTATCAATCAGTTTAAGAGAAATTGCTGTATATTTAGTTATACAAATTTTGATTGAAAAGGTATGGTATGTCAGGCAACATAGTAGAAGTTAGAATTAAGCTGAAACTTTTAGGTTACTTCAGATAAAGTGCTTAGAAATACTTCATTCCACAAAGAAAGTATCTATTTATGATTTTATACCTACTCTGAGTTGGGTTTTTTTTTCTGTAAAAGTTATATAAGAAATTTTTTCCTAAATTCATATGTGCTATAAAAACCAATTTCAAACATTACTAGTAGCATTCATGAGTAGATCTCATAAAGGTACTGAATGAATATTTGTAAAGCATGATAGTATATAATAACCACTTTATCTAATTTATATTCTTTAATCTTTATAGCTACTCTGTGAGGTACATACTGTTATTTAATGTGCTATAGTTATTAAATGGTGGAGTCAGACTGACCTCAGGCAGTTTGAGTCCAGAGGCATACATTTTCATGTATAGTGGTGAGTTATCTGCCAATCCTTAGACATGATTAAACCACAGGCCTTACTGCACAGACCCTGTGCTTTGTTAATAGAGTCCTAAGCCAGAGGCCTGACTGGGGGGGGGGGGGGTTCCAGCAAATCAGGTCTGGTCACTCACCCCAAAAACCAAATAGAAAATGTTATAGTAAAAAGCAGGAAAAGAACTTAGTCAATATGGTTGTATTAGGAAGGAAAGTGAGATCATATGTCCCAGCCTTGTCTTTGGAGTGCTTACATAAGCTTTTGGTTTAAGTAGAGGAAAAATTGGGGAAGGGTGAGACTGCTGAGTCTTGGTCAAACTGGTATGGTCAATCATTTTTTCATTTCTGGTTCTGTGAAGTGGTTTTGAAGAATTCTTTATCACTTGAGGGGGTAATTTCTGTTTATTGCTCAGGATGCTTATTCAGATCTGTAATCCTGGAAAGGAGCAATTTAGTTCCCGGGAGATATTTGCTTCTGGTTAGGGAGGCAGTTTCATCCTGGGGTGACTCCTCTGGGTAGGGCAATGACTAGTGACTTCTAAGTGTTACTCCAGGGGTCTGAAACAGGATGCTGCAAATCTTGCCTCAGTCTTGAAGGGAGGGCAAGATAGGTTGGATAGATTTAGGGCTAATAAACCTTGTATTACCAGATTTAGATGAACATTCCATAAATGATTAACAAGTTTATGTGCAGAGTTGAACAGGGACCTGACCCAAAGTTTCAGGTAGTAAAGGAGACAGACAAAAGGAAGGCAGAGGGCTGGGGTTGTGGCTCAGTAGTAGAGCGCTTACCCAGCATGTGTGACTGGGTTTGATTCTCAGCACCACATATAAATAAATAAAATAAAGATTCATTGACAACTAAAAAATGTTTTTTTTTTTTTTTTTTAAAGGCACACAGACATGCCAAGCTTTATCCTGCTTTCAGTTACCTATGGGCATCTGCAGGCCTATGCAAAGAGTCTGCTTTTGGCAAAGGCAGCCTTTCTAAGTCCCTATTATACTTTGAGGGAAATCTTGGGTTTGTATTTGAGGTCAGACATGTTATGTTATGCAAGGCAAACGGTAATCTTAATATCTTAGAACCATACTTTCTTAATCTGTAAAAGAAATAATTCATCCTTTAACATATTAAATGTTCTTTAAATGAGATAATGCTTGTAAAGCATCTAGCAAGATATCTGACATATAGTAGATTTTCCCGGCTCTTTTATTAATTTAATTTCTCTTATGAAGTATAGTTATTAGAAAACATTTCATGAGAACCAGTTTCAGCCAGCATCTGAATCTTTTATGTGTAAAAAAAAAAAGATTTAATTCACAAAGAGATAATTCTTTTCTTCTGAAGATTTACATAACAGAGTCAATGCCTAATGTGTGACAGGTGCTGGTAAGGAAATATAGGAAATACAATAATGTCAACAAATTAGTTTGATAAAATTTTGAGTGTTATTATAAAAGATGTACACAATGGCATGGGAATATATTAGGGAAAGGATTCAGTCTGCTTGGGAAGATTTAGGAAACTTCACTCAGAGACCTATATTAGCTCTATAAGATATATAGAAATTCTGCTAGTAGAAAAAACAGAGTCATAGTTTTTGCATTGCTGGGTCTCACAATGATAAGCAGGTATTCTACTATTGACCTACACCTTCAACCCTGGAAAGATTTGTTTTGTCACTTTCCCCCGCCCCCACCCCCAACTACCAGGGATTGAACCCAGGGCCTTGCACATGCTAGGCTATCCTTGCTATCCTTCTACAGCTGAGCTAGTCCCCACTCCTCTGGAAAGAGGGTTTTTTTTTTTTTTTTTTTTTTGAGACAAATATTTGCTCAGAAAATGCATGAAGAATACAGGTAATAGTTTATGGCAGGAAATTTAGGCTGGGACCAGATTACAAGGAGCTATTCTATTTGAAGGAGTTTGGACTGTGTCATCCATTTGGTAAGGAGTTGGTTAAACTTTATACACAGGGAAGGAACATAATCAAGCTTGCATTTCATTAAGATATCTTCTGTATAGAGGATGGATTAGAGTTGAGTCTGAAGCCTGCCCCATCCATTAGCAAGCAGAGTGACGTGAGACTTGAACAGTAAATACTGAATAAGCGTAATTAATGTACTTCATGTTCTATATGATTTAAGTTCATAAGCCTGTAATATAAATAACTATCTAAGAATGTGGATTTACCTGGGAGGGGTTGCAGTTTCATATTTAGAAATAATGGTGGTTGAGAAAAAAAGAAACTACACAGCATTTGAATTCTAGTATTGGAATCTTATTTTTAGGGGAGGTGGTAATCTTCCATTAATTATCCAAATATAATTACCAGTTAGGATAAAATCCAGCTCATTCTATATATTCTATAAGTTTCAGTTAAATTATTTTACCAAGCACATTTTCCTAAAATTTGTTTATTTTAATTTTATTTTTTTATTCTAATTTCTTATATATGGCAGCAGAATGCATTACGATTCATATTACATATGTAGAGCACAATCTTTCATATCTCTGGTTGTATACAAAGTATATTCACACCGTTCGTGTCTTCATACATGTACCTAGGGTTATGATGTCCATTTCATTCCATCCTAAAATTTATTTTTTAAAAAATATTTTTTATTTGTAGATGGACACAGTACCTTTACTTATTTATTTTTATGTGGTGCTAAAGATTGAACCCTGTGCTGAACAAGTGCTCTACCACTGAGCCACAACCCCAGCCCTCCTTTTATTTATTTATTTATTTATTTATTTATGCACGTAGAGATAGTTATGTTTCATATCACATTGTTTTGACATAAGTAACATATTCGAAACTGGACAATAAATTAATATTTAAAGGAGTCAATTTGTATACTGTAGTATAGAGAGAAAACTTACAATTGGCATTTTTTCTATTTTATAAACTTTATATCTGATGATATGCTATTAATATTTCAGGTTATAAAAACAAAGATGGTAATAAAAATAGTGACAACCTGGCTCAGTGAAACAATTTTAAACAGTCTTCCTCCAAAACATTAAATGCTTTCTACCTGAATATACACACAAAATAGAGGACAATTAATTTAAAAAAATACAGACAGGTCCTTGTACTAATTTTTGTGCCTTCTGTAACAAATTTCCACAAATATGGTGGATTAAAACAGCAGCAATTTATTTTCCTTCAGATCTGGAGACCAGAAATGCAAAATCAGTATCACTGGGCTAAAATCAAAATGGCAGCAGGACTTTACTCCTCCAGTGGCTCTAGGGATCCATTTCTTTCCTCTTCTAGCTTCTGAAAACTGCCAATATTCCTTGGCTTGTATCTGCATCATTCCAATTTTCAAGGCCAGCATCTTTAAGTCTCTCTCTGCCCCTTCTTTTTATTGCCTTCTCTTGTGTATCTGTATTCTCTTCTTTAAAAAAACCTTTTTCCTGGTCTGGGAATGTAGCTCAGTGATAGAAGGCTTGGCTGGCATGCTCAAGACCCTGAGTTTAGTCCCTAATATCTGACTCCCCCGGTGCCCCACGGCTCTCTCTTTCACACACACACACACTTCCCAGATTTACTGAGGTATAATTGACAAGTAAATTTTTATATCTATATGAAGTGCACAATGCAGTGATTTGATATACCTATACCTTTTGAAACAGTTACTTCAATCAAAATAATTTATATATGGATCACTGTATACCATTTGTGTGTGGAGGGGTGAGAACACTTAAATATACTTCCTCAAGTAAACCATACAGTATTATTCACTCTACATTAGATTTTCATATATTCTCTCTTGTACATCTCTTAATCATTTTTGATGGTATTTAGTGTCTACCCATTTAATTCCTAGAAAAATCTTCCCATACCAAGGCTCTTTATCTCATTTGCAAAATCCCCTTTTCCAAGGAAGGTAACGTTTTACAGTTTCCAAAGATCAAGACCTGATACTTCTGGGAGCCATTATTGAGCCTACCATAATCCTCAAACATTTCTGTGTGCTAAGATATAGAGATTATAAAAATACATAGAATGTGGGATCATGAGATTCTATCAAATTATAAACTCAAATTGCCTTTTATTTCAGACTACATAAGGATCAGATTTTGGATTTGCTTTTCAGAAATGTCAAGCTTGCTGCTAAATGAGGTGTAATTTTGTTTTAGGGCCATTGTAAGCTTTCTGATTGGTTCTTGGTCTGTGATTTTTAGGGCCTCACATTCATTTTTTTCTTTCTCCAAGAATTCTAGTTAATATAGAAGCCATCAGTAAAAACATTTATTCTTCTATTTCTAATTAAATATCTGTGTCAGCAACTTTTTATTACCCCAAATCTTATTCTGATTGCAGATATTTATGCACAAGTGAAAGTTGAAGTAACTCTTCTACCTGATGAACTACCAGTGTCTCCTTTACCATTAATCTAGTCAGATTTGAAAATTGATTCCAGATTCCTATCACCTTATAGTTCTGTTATCCTGGAACCACATTTGGTACCATAACTATCAGTTAGGGTTCAGTCAGGAAAAAAATCCTTCAGTATTATGGGATTAGGGATTTGTAATAGGAACAAGACTTTTCACAATTGTGGGGGAGGCAGGGGAAGTAAAGTCAAAAAAGAGGGTATTGGAGGATTACTGTAAAGTCACTAAGCAGCCCTCCTAAACACTGGTGTGGGTAGACAAGTCAGAGCTTCCAGAGGAATACAGGAATCCATCTGTGTCTTGCTGACAGAATAGGACCATAAAATGAAACTGGTGGAAGGGTTTATAGAAATCTGTCACTTCTGTGTAGCTGTCTTTCTGTGTTCACAGAGTCTGGTGGAGGGCTGTGGCCTTTTGTTGCTCAGCGGGTCAGCAGTTGGAAGGAAGAGCTAACGTAGGGCAAGGCAGAGAAGGAATAAACTGAAACTTATTAGCATCTGTTTTCTCAAACCACATTTAACCCTGACAGTCTTTAGAGAGTGATGGGTCTTGCTTCATTTCTTCATTCCAACTCTTATGCATATATTGTGTTTAATCAACTAGAATTCAGCACCATGCAGAGAATGGGTTGGGGGCAATGTTGTTGGAGCTTAACCAAGTTGACATAAAACAAGATTATAATTTTCTTGTAATATTTTGTTTTGTGCCTGTCATAGAAATTACACGCATTATTTTTTTAATTGTTTGAATAATGTGCCTTCATGCTAGAGAGTAAGCCTCATGAAGAAAGTTTGTCTTGTTCATGATTGCATGCACAGTGCCTCATCATACTAAGTATGTCTTAAATATTTGATGGCTTATTGCCATCTAGAGAATTGTTTGTTATCTCCTTTTTGTTGTTGTTTTTGTTTTTTACTTCTGCTCCTTCTCTTCTAAGTCTTGAACTTTTAGTAATGAGTGGTCTATTCATCTTTTATATTAGTCTCTGTTATCTGTAGAATATCTTTACCTCCTGCCTTTTGTGGGAAATGACCACAGAAGAGAATGGTATAGCAGGATAGCACATAGGTGGGGAAATGGGAGGGAGGGAAGGAGTACATTGTTACTTGGCACACACATTCTGAAGGGGATCTTAGACCTCTGTTTACTAGGTCATTTTGTTTTCAAATCACTGACTTTATTTAAATAGTACAAGAATACAGAATAATTTTTATCTAAAAATTGGAAGACAGATTTTAAATTTGTATAATTGAAGAAATATTTGTATATTGATTTTAATTATATGTAGGTAATGGAAACTCTGCAGTCAGTGAAATAAGTTAAAAATTGACAGTAATGTAACTTACATACAGGTGATATTTGTCTTATATAAACAGACACATGACACCATGAGGAAGAAAGGAAAGGAGAAACAATGAAACATTGTTTAACTTAGTATGTAATAGGAACCTGTAAATGATAAAGAGTTGGTTAAGCTGGGCTAGGGATGTGGCTCAATTACTTTTCTTCATTTCTTTCATTTACACAAAAAAGAAGGTTTTGGATTTTTCTACAATGGATTTCGAGTACAGAATATTATTGCTTTTTTTTTTTTTTTTTTTTTTTTAGTATTATATCTGTAAGCAAAAATAACCAAAATGGTTTCAGCACCATTATGGAAGCACAGATAACTGAGATGGATGCAGACCTCAAATGGATCATCAGGCTTTCCTTTATTCCACAGTGGAGTCAATCAATCAGGCACTGAAGGGGCTTGTTTTCTGGGTAGGAAAATGGCTACCAGTTACAGAGGGGTTTGAATTTTATAGTTCAACCACAATGAGGGTGGTTTAATTATTGGAGACTGAAGCAGAATGAGTTGGTTTGGACAGTCAGGAAAGAAGTTGTAAAAAGCTCATAACTCATTGTCAGTGGGAAAAGCTCTGAACTCAGTTTTCCTCGCTTATCTTCCTCTTCTGGAATGCATTCTTACCCAGAGCTTCACTGTTTGCTTTTCTCCTTTCAGGACTCATTGGCAATGGGAAAGGGCCAGCATTTCAGTATACACCTTTCCCCTTCAGGACCAATTGTGGTTGGGAAGGGATGCTGGGAATGAAAGTTTGCTTTTTTCCCTCAGGGCCTATCTTTACTGGGAAAGGACTTATGATTGCCTTCTCCCTCCCTCTTCCTCCAGACAATTTGGGGGGGGGGGGGTTGTCATTTTCTATATCCTTCAATATCTACTTCTAAGATAGTTAGAAAAAATATAAATATTAGTATCAGAAATAAAATCAATCATGATGAATTTTGTCATTATTTAGTGTCCAGCTAGTTTTTAGATTTTAAAGTTTTGGCATCATGGAAGATAATGGACCAAAAAAATGCAAAAAAAAAAAAATCTGTATGTGTTTACTTTTCTGTTCATTTACTTGGAAAAATGTTAAAAGGTTTGTTTTTTACACCAGTTGTTGTTTCTGACTAGTGAAGAATGCAGCCATACTTGGATAACACTTATAACATGTATTTTTATAAATACTGTTACGTCCTTAACCTCTGGTAGATTATTGTATTATACTAAGGGAGTATATTTCACAATTAGTATTTAGTAAATGTAGTTCACTCTTACAATCAAAACTTAGAAATTTAACCTTTTATTTTTTACAATAGAAAGAAAATTGATTTATAAACATATCTTATTATATGCAATAGTCTTAAAAATGTATGTTTTATTGCAGTTTTAAAACATTGACTAAACATTTAGGGTTTTTTAATTGTTAATGGCTGGACACAGGTATCAGCAAAATATAGATATTGTCTCAGTAAAATGATAGGCTGCATACACAGACCTAAATATTTTTATTGGCTGTATATTGGTAAGCTACAGGAAGTAAGTTCATAACCATACTGATTTTCAGATTTGTCTAAACAGGATCTATTTTAACTTTGAAAAGATGAAGAGAAAGTCCATTGTGGTAATGCATTCCTATAATCCCAGCTATTTGGGAGGCTGAGGCAGGAGGATCACAAGTTCTAAGGCCAGCCGGTGCAATTTAGCAAAGTTCTATCTCAAAAATAAAATAAAAAGGACTGAGGTTGTGGGCTGGGGACATAGCTTTATTGGTAGAATGCTTGCCTCATATGCACAAAGCCCTAGGTTCAATCCCCAGCACCAAAAAAAAAAAAAAAAAGAAAAAGAAAAAGGACATAAAAAGGGCTGGGGTTGTACCTTAGTGGTAGAGTGTTTGGCATTTGATATGTGTGAAGCCCTATGTTCAATTTCCAGTATTGCCCACCCCCCCCTGAAAAATAGAAATTATTAATTTATATGTTTTGAAAATTTCAGAACTTAATATCTGTAATGCTATTAATGGTATATACAATTGATTTCTCAGTAATCCTGATTAATTAAGGGGGAAGGTGGTAGAAATAGTATACATTAATAATATATATATTATGTAATATAATATGTTGCCATTTGTATATTTGTGGTGCTAGGGATTGAAACTTAGGCCTTAATGTATGTTAGGCAAGCATTCTACTACAGAGCTACACCCAGTCCTGAAGTGTTTGTGTGTGTGTGTGTGTAATATTTAAAGCAACTCAGAATTGGGTGACTGAACTTTATAAAGCAAGGCTCTTTAGGAGCTACTTTAATTCCTTCTAGTAAGTTTGAAAAACCTTTCTTCTCCTCCTTGCCCTCCCCCTCCTATTTTTTTCATTGTTGGGGATGAAACCCAGATTTTCACACATGCTAGGCAGGTGTTCTGCCACTTGGTTATGTTCCAGAAGCCCCCCCCCCCCCACACACACACACACTTTTCAATTAAGACTGTTTAATAATTAGTGAGAATGTCTTTAACCTTGAAATAAGCTTACTAATTTTTTTTGTACAAAATGCAAAAGAACTTTCTAGTGAAGTCATTATCAAACTCAACAAACCCAAATGAATGGAGCTTAGTGAAAGAAATTTTGTACATTTCCTCCCCATGTGTGAATTTTAAAATTACAAGGCTCAGCTTTATGAATAGCAAATTTATCCAATTTCAAATGAAAAGTAGCAATTAGTAAGCAAGTGCAGGATTCATTAGGAAGGACCGGGAGTATAGCTTAGTGGTTTGAGCCCTTTCTTAGTTTGTGTGAGGCCCTGGGTTCCATCCTCAGCACCAGGAAAAAGAAAAAGAAAAATATTTATTAGACTAAGATTTATTAGATTTATTAAACTAAAGATTTATTAGATTAAACAAACCTAGAAATATTCTTGTGAGTAAGGAATGGACTTCAGAAGTACTGGAAGGACTTTTGGGACTACTAGCAGTGTAAATCAAGTGCAGTGATGCATGCAGTACATGCCTGTAATCCCAGTGACTCCGGAGGCAGAGGCAGGAGGATCTCAACTTTGAGGCCAGCCAGGGCAACTTAGCTAGACCCTGCCACAAACAAACAAACAAACAAACAAAACAAACAAAACTGGGAATATAGCTCAGTGGAAGAAGGTTCTGGGTTCAGTCCTCAGTACGGTGGGCAAGGGGAAGTACTAGCAGTATAATTACTATATCAATTATATATCAGATCAGTCTAATTTGGGGTTAAGGGTGTAGTAGTGGTAGATCCTGCCCAGAATCTGCAGTTCCCTAAGTTGTAAATTATATAGTAGTTAATTCAAACAAACAAACCTGGGGATCCAACCAAAGGCCTCATGCATTCTAGAAAAGTGCTATACCACTGAACTGTATCCCATCCTGTTGACTGGTGGGTGTTTTGTTTTGTTGCTTTGTTTGCATATTTGTTTTGTTTTGTTGGTACCAGGGCTTGAACCCAGGGGCACTTTAACTGTTTTTTAACAGCAAATCTTAAAAACATAAAATGGTTGGTCCCCCTCCCCACTTTTGGTACTGCTGAGGATTAAATCCAGGGGCATTGTACCATTGAGCTATACCTTATACCTTCAGCCGTTTTTTTTTTTTTTTTTTTAATTTTTTTTTATTTTGATACATGGTCTTGCCAAATTGCCTAAGTTGGTCTTGAATTTGTAATCCTCCTGCCTCAGCCTCCCAAGTAGCTAGAATCACAGGTGTGTGCCACTGTACCTAACAAAACAAGATTTTTGATAGTAAACATGAAGCTATGTGTATGAAAGAATCTAGTACTGTTTCTTCTTGATTATTGGTAAGTTTCTTATAGGAAATTTTAATGAAAAAATAATATCCAACAAGCAAACAAATCTAAATATCCCCAAACAAACAAATTCTCTGGAAGCAAGAGGATTAAGAACATCTGGAAGGATAAAAGGGGAATTTGGGGTAAGGGAAAAAAATGTAAAAAGGACTAAAATTAAATCCTAAATGTGAAATTGTTTAAAATTTTCAGTTTTGAAGTGTATGTAGTTTAGATATTCAAATGAAAAAATAATATTCATTTTATAAATCATAGAAATCTTTGTTTTGGCCAGTTTATATTAGTGGTTTGTTATGTATTTGCTTAGTTTTACATATATTGTATTCCCAAACCAAACTATGTTATTTGTATAATCCTATAAATATGACTATTTTGATTATTTTCATTTTGAGTTTATTCTTCCCTTTGGTAGAATGGTAAGTTAAATTGTAATTTTTATAGGGATTCTGATACAAATGATTACTTATTTGCATATGTTCTACTTTCAACTTGTTAAAAAAAAAATGCTTTATAGCCTGAGCATGGCAGCACATGCCTGTAATCCCAGCTACTCAGGAGGCTGAAGCAGAAGGATCACAAGTTCAAAGCCAGCCTCTGCAATTCAGCAAGGCCCTAAGCAACATAGTGCGACCCTTTCTCAAAAAATAAAAAGGGATGGGGATGTGGCTCAGTGTTAAGCACTCTTGGGTTCAATTCCTGGTACCAAAACAAAACAAAACAAGTACATCATAAGAGATACTGTATTATGATTATGAATATTTATATTGTGTATGTTTGGAAATGAAAAACAAAATTTAGAAATTATACTCTAGCTTAGAAACTAACCTCTCAAAATTTTATTTGCATAGGAGTTAGGGAATTGCTGTTAAAACCAGTATATAATATTATCTTGGTAGCATAGACTAAATAAAAGACTTCCTTGAACAGATTTGAAATCATTGTTTCCAGGAGAATTAGATGCCTTTGCCAAATATAGGTTGCTGGCAACTTACTCTCTTTCCATTCAGAGATAAAGGAACCAGGATGTCCCTAGAATTTTACAGTTGAATGTAGTGTAAACCAGGGAAGCTAATATTTAACTATATAAGCTGATATTTCTAATCACTTGAACAAGTCTTCTAACTTCACTATTTACTATTTTCTTCCTTTTTAAAATGATGAGATTATATTAAATGATTTCTAAAGCATCTTCCACCTATAAGCTGCTATAATTTTATTTCATATTAGATCCTTTGCTATTGCATGTTTACAAAAAAGTGAGATAAATGTTTGATGAAAAAGTCTATGTATTCTTTCCTCTGAACTTTGTCTTTTGTGTAACAAAAAGGTATATTATATAATTTTTGTCTCTGAAATTAAAATCAATGCTTAATATATTTTTTCCAATAATTATGTATGTATATTTAATGGTGAACATATATTTCACCATTAAAAATTTATCCTTATATTCATGGGTGTGACATTGTGATTGAGGCATATGTAGGAGCTGTAAAATTTAGTAGCTAGACTTTATTCCTTCGACAATAGGTTTCTCAGTAGAACAGAGATAATTAAGTGATATAAAGGAAGGGGATGGTGAGCAAGGGAGGAGGGATAGGAGAAGGAAAGAAGGAAAGATGGTGGAATGAAACTGACCAAATTTGTACATATATAATATGCCATAGTGAACTTTAATCTTTGTTTTGGTTTTAGAGATTGAATCCAAGGTGCTTAACCACTGATTCACATTCCCAGCACTATTTATTTGTTTGTTTATTTATTTAATTATTTATTTTGGTGCTAGGGATTGAACTCAGGGCACTCGATCAACCCCTGAGCCACATCCCCAGCCCTATTTTGTAGATCAACCCCTGAGCCACATCCTCAGCCCTATTTTGTATTTTATTTAGAGACAGGGTCTCACTGAGTTGCTTAGTACCTTGCTGTTGCTGAGGCTGCCTTTGAACCTGCAATCCTCCTATATCAGCCTCCCAAACCGTTGGGATTACAGGTGTGTGCCACCACACCTGGCTTATTTTTTATTTTGAAAGAGGGTCTCACTAAGTTGCTTTGGGGCTCCCTAAGGGCTGAGGCTAATCTTGAACTTGTGATCCTCCTGCCTCAACCTCCCAAGTCCCTGGGATTACAGTCATGCACTACTGCACCTGGTAAATTTTACCTTTATGTATATATATAATGAATTAATTTTTAGAAACTATAAGTAAATAGAACAAAGACCAGTACAGTAGAGGAAAGGGAACAGAGGGAGGGAGAAGGAGAGGGAAAAATGACGTACTAGGGACTAATTTGGAGCAAATTATATTCTAGGCATGTATAATTGTCAGAATTAAGTCCAATATTATATAAAACTATAATGCACTAATACAAAAAAATTTAAGAATATGTTTCTCTGTAATCATAAGTAGCCTAAAATAATATACAAACTAAATGATAATTGTTAAATCTGTTTGAGTATATTATATGCTATTGCAATGATTAGTAGTTAGGGGAAAAAATGATCATATATCTAGAGCCATTAATGTGGCTTGATTCTGAGAACTATAAAGAGATATACACTATAAACAAAGATTGTATTCAAAGAATTAGATGTGGAAGATGGAATCATGGAAAAGATAGTTAGCTGAGGTGAAGAACAGAATGACAGAATGAACCAAAGTTTAGAGGAAAGCATAGTGAGGAATGCTATTATTTAACGTCCTCAATCTTTAGTTTTTTACTCTTTATCATTATTTTTTGACAGTATGGGGAATGAAACCCAGGAGCAGTATACCATTGAGCTTTATCTCCAGCCCTATTATTTTAATTTTGAGACAGGGTTTCGCTAAGTTGGCCAGGCTGACTTTGAACTTTAAGATCATCCTACATCAGCCTCCTAATATAGCTGGAATTTATAGGTCTCCATACCTGGTTCAATCTTTAATTACTAAAATCACCTTTATTGAGTTTCAATTATACAGTCAAATGTACCCACTTAAATGTATAATTCAGTGAGTTCTGATAAATTTTTAAAAAGATTTTTAGTTGTAAA